>NC_056727.1:229947475-230022475 GCF_019279795.1 Protopterus annectens
TAGTCTGCTTTGAAACAGCCTTTCCCTCTGCCCCTGCAGCAAATGCCACCAGTAGTTGTTCAAATTTTTAGAGATTTTGTCCTGTTTAAGTAAAATCTAAGTTGTCTGTGTACATCCAATGAATGCAGAATCTGCTCCCCCTTGTTCTGTGGATTGGGAAAGAAAGTTGGCAAATGAATGGTCTGATTAGCAGCAACACTGGATACCACCTTAGACATGAAGGATGGATTGGTCTTGAGAGACACCCTGTCCGCATGAAAAATAACAAAAGGCTCCACTGCCATAAGAGCCTGTAATTCAGAAATCCTTCTAGCTGAAGTGACTGCTAAAAGGAAAGCTGTTTTCCAGGAGAGAAATTTTGGCTCGAAAGGAGGGGAGTGAGTTTTTCCAAACAAAATTGAGGTCCCAGGCAGGGGTTGGAGCTCTCATGGGTGGTCTTAAGTTTTTGGCCCCTCTGAGATACTGCTTTAGCAGAGGATGAGAGAAGAGGGGAGGTTCTGTGTTGTAATGAGCTGAAATGGCTGAGGCATGGATTTTTATGGAAGAAAAGGACAAGCCCTTGTGAAGCATCTCAGTTAAGTATTGTAAAATCTGAGGAATACTGGGCACTGCTGTGCTTATTCCTTGTGACTGATTCCAGGCACAGAATCTTTTCCATTCGTCAGCATAAGATTTTCTAGTACTAGGCCTTCTCGCCTCCAAGATGACATCCATCACAGGTTTGCTGAGGGATGCTAAGGGTGAATTTAGGTGATTAGCCACACTGCAAGATTCAAAGTTTGGAGGTGAGTGTGCAGAATTTGGTTGTTCTGCTGAGACAGTAAGGTGTCTGAGGCAGGTGCCACGGTGGAAGGCGACACATTGCGCAGGAGTGGGTACCAGTGTTGGCGAGGCCAGACTGGAGCAATCAAAATCATTTTTGGTTTGTCCTGTTTGACTTTTAGTAAAACTTTGGAGAGCATAGGCAGAGAGGGAAAAGCATAGACTGAGGTTTTTCCAGCTGAATGATAGAGCATCCACTTTCCAGGCTTTTTTGTGATGAGTTCTTGTGCAGAATTTGTCCAACTGATAGTTCTGGGGTGAGGCAAAAAGATCCGTGTCTGGACTCCCCCATTTGCGTGTCAACATGTTGAAAATCAGTGGTTCCAGTTTCCGTTTGTGCAGGTCCATGAGACTTCTGCTTAGTTCGTCTGCCAGAGTATTCAGCTTTCCTGGCAGGAATTGAGCTTGTAGCTGTATTTGGTAGGTCAAATACATGTTCCACAATGCCATGGCTAGTCTACAAAGGGGGTAGGAGTGTGTACCCCTTGCTTGTTTATGTACCACATAACTGTGGTGTTGTCTGTCTTTATCATTAATTGTCCTGGATGAAGGTAGTCCTTGAAGGCTGCCAGTGCATTCTGTACAGCTAGCATCTCTTTCTGATTGATATGAAGGTGCATTTGATTTGGGCTCCATTTGCCCTGAATGCACTTCCCTGCCAGAGGAGTGCCTCATGCATAGTCAGATGCATCTGTAGTTAGGGTCTGGGCGGCAGGGGGTGGTGTGAATGGCAGTCCCTTGTTTTGGTGGCAGGCCTCTGCCCACCATAGAAACTCAAGTTGCAGGCAAGGTGTGATAGGAATCATTGTTTCCAGGCTCTAACAATGTTGACTCCATAAACTTTTTAAGTACCACTGAAGTTTCCTCATATGCAGTCTTGCATATGGAATTAGAAGAATGCAGGAGACCATGAACTCCAAGGCTTGCAGAATTTGTCTTGCAGATGGCATGTTTTTTGTGGCCACCTGTTTTGAAGTAAGTTACCAAATGAATTTGCTTTTCTGGCGTAAGGTAAGTCATCTGGGCAGTTGTATTCAAGCTTGTACCCAGGAATGTAATTTTTTGAGAGGGTACCAGATGTGATTTCTTTTCGTTTATGGTGTACCCTAGACAAGTTAGAACCCTATTTACAAACGCCAGACGTGTTAGAAGAATGTCCTTGTTTTCTGCCTGAATTAGACAATCGTCCAGGTATGGATATATTTGAATATTTCTTTGCCTGCAAAATGCAATTACTGGAGCCAGGCACTTTGTGAAGACCCTGGGTGCAGTAGATAAGACAAAATTGCAGTGCAGAGAACTGGTAATGCAAGAAGCCTGCTTTGAAGCGGAGGTATCTTCTGCAAGATTCCCTGACTGGGATATGCAGGTAAGCCTCTTTTAAGTCTGGAGTTACCAACCAGGCATCCTTGCCTAGCATAGGAAGTAACTGTTGGAAGAGTCAGCATCCTGAATTTTGGAATGTCCAGAAATGAATTTAGAGTAGATAAGTCCAGAAATGGACACCATGATTTGTCTTTTCTGGGTACCAGGAAAAGTCTTTAATAGAAACCTTGCTCATGAGGGACAGTACTTGTTTCTGGGCCTCTGCCCACTGATTTGGAGGCAGGTCTGGCCATCCGTTTGGGATTGGCAATGTGTGGAAATGAAATCTGTATCACTGGGATACTATATTTAAAACCCATTTGTCCTGGGTTATAATTTGTCAGTTTCTTGCATGAAGTGCCAGTTTTCCCCCCAAAGGGGCGGCTAAAAGGTAAGTGCTTTTTAAGTGTAGAGGGAAGTCATTGAGATTGTTTACCATAGGGAGGTGCCTTGTTTCCAGATTTGGAGGTGGAGGCACGCCATTGTTTTGTTCTAAAAGTCCCTTGTGACTAAAACCTGGAGTCTTTGGATTGTCTGGGTTTGACTTGACTGGCTCTCGAAGGAACTGGAAAGGACCACTTCTTAGTAGGCCAGTGCCTACTAAATCTTGGAGGTTGCACTTGTAAGAAATCTTTTACAGTTTGCATAGATTTTGCTTTATTTTCCATCTTTTCGTCTTCAGCCTTATTACCCAAGAGACGGTCCTGTTGTAAAGGAGCATCCTACAATTTTGCTTTAACATGATCAAGCAGAGTTTGCTCTTTGAGCCAAGCATGCCTTCTTAGCACAGACCCAGTTACAGCAGCCCTGCAAGAGGCCTCCAAAGAATCAAAACCACATTGCAAAGTATGTTTTCCAACTTGTTCAGCTGAATGCAATAAATCCTGTAAATCTTTATTTTCCACACAGTCAGAAATTAACATCATTTTCTGTTTAAGCAGTACCATGATATGCTGTTGATATTTAAGCATATGAAATTGACAGTTTAAAGCCCTGATTGCCAAGGTTGCAGAAGTGTAAACCTTCTTACCCCATCTATCCAGCGCCCTGGAATCTCTATCAGAAGGGGTAGGATTTTTAGCAGTGAAGGCCTTAATGCCCTAGGGACCCTGAGAAATGGTTTCAGGATCTGCAATAGGATTTTTGAAAAAGGAATTTGTGGGAGTCAGGAACCCTGTAGTATCTGTCTGGCTTACAAGGAGCCAGAGGCAGAGAATCAGGAGCCATACTATATTCTGAAAAAACAATGTCTAGAACAGGAGGTACAGCCAAAGGCCTATGCTGAGGAAGAAGAAAATCCCTAAGTCTCTGTTTAGAGTCAGAGAAATCCTGACTTTCCCAGTGGAAATGTTCCCTTAAGGTATGTAAAGTTTGCCCAAAAGAAAAGTCCTCAGGGGGAGAAGCAGAAGGAACGGAATCTTCTGCATCAGAGTCCTCATAAGTAGGTATAGACAAATCCTGTTCATTAGAAGAGTCAGAAGAAATAGAATCCTGTTAAGAAGATTAATAATCAATGCCTTGCCTAGGCCTCTTAGAAGGAGGGGATTGGCTACCTCTGATCAGAGTAATTAAATCTTCAGCCATTTTAATCATTTGTTTTTTAGGCATAGGGGCCTGCACATGTGGCCCAGGCGTAGGTTTTTTAGACAAAGATTTAGATTTTGGCCTTAGTTTTGAAGATGGCGTCGGTCTGATACACAAATCTGTAGGCCTGAAAACACCCTCAGAAGCCAGTGCTTGCACAGTGGCTCCGGACCCATCTAAGGTAGAGACATCCACAGGTTCCATAACTGAAACATCTCGCGGCATACCGGACTCCGAATGGGTCTCAGTAGAGGCCTGCGAATCAGAAGTAGCAGGTATCAGGGGCTGTGAAAGCGCCTCACTGAGTACCGGCGAACTGGCGACTGGCTTAGGAGAAGCGTCGTCAGTTTTGGACCTGGACGGCCTGGCTCTTGTCTTTTTCTTTGCATTTTTTAGGTATTCCGGTAGTCTGATTGCTAACAGATGACATTTCTGGATAATTAAATCGTGAGTCAAAGTATTTAGAAACAAAAATATACAAACGTTTAATAGTGCATTGATTAAATTTAGCACAAAACCGACAGCAAGGTACGTTGTGGTCAGGGCCTAGGCAAGGAATACAGTACAAATGAAAATCCTTGAGGTATTTGCTTCCCACAAGTAATGCAATTATTAACTTTTACTGACTTCGGTAAGGAGCAAGAAAGAGTTATCCCAGCGGGGTACTTAGCTTTTAGTTCAAGACTTCAGATCTGAAACTCGAAAACGAAATTTTCAGGAGTCAGCCGACCAGCACTTGCGGACTGCTTCTGCTTTGGGCACCACGCAGCAAGAAAAACTGATGTAATGGCGTCGGCTGCATGTTTTATACCCTGACGACCTGACATCATGGAAGAAAGGACAGCAACTGACGCAGGACCCAAGACTTTGTTAATCAGGCCGACTGAGGGCAACCTGCCAGCAGATAACCCAAATGTAATGACTGCAACAGTGAAACACTAAGAACATCTCTTTCCACCTCCCAGGCTGGCGGACACCCTGACGCCAGTATACTCTGGTATAAAAGGGAGCCACCCTATGTCACGATTTCAATATTTTCTTGTCTTCTACCAGGAGGAGCTTTAAGTGGACATGACATAGAATTAGAGGAGGACACTTAGGGGAGCCGGGGTGTGGGGGTCCCTCAACTGGATTACTTGACAATTAGTGGGCTACATAGTAGGCCAACGGGGCAAAAGGGCAGAAAGGAAGACTGCAACAGTGAATATACTTGAACATCTAAATTTATGGTAAGTTTATACAACTGTACAATGTTCTTTGTGTTTCACTGTTGCAGTTCTGACTTGAGAGGATTCCCAAAGCTGAACCGAGGAGGAAGGAGATAAAGGAAAGGATGGCAGTGGCAAATCCTGCTCTAAACTTAGAAAAGGCTGCCAAGTGGTAGTGTATTGTGAATGTATGCACAGATGACCAAGTGGCTGCTTCCAAGATGTCCTTAGTAGGGACTCCCTTTAGAAAGGCAGCAGATGTAGCTGTGGATATGTGGAGAGTGACCTAATCATTTCAGGTTTTTTTTTTTTTTTTTTTTTTTAATTGCCATGATGCCTGTAACAGAAAGAGCTACAGTAGGAGATCCATTTAGAGATAGTTTAGAAGCTGGCTTCCACTCAGAGCCAGTGGCAAAGGTAATAAAAAGCTGGTCAGACTTTCTCAAGGCTTTTGTCCTGTTCAGATAAAAGCAGAGCTGTCTGTTCACATCCAAAGAATGAATTTTGCTCTGACAGTTGTAAAAGAATGTAGACAGTTGAATGGCTTAATTTAGAGAAGTATCTGTGACCACCTTGGGTATGAAAGAGGGATTAGTTCTGAGGGGAAACCCTGTCTTGGCGGAAGATAATAAATGGTTCCACTGCCATCAGGGTCTGCAACACAGATACCCTCCTGGCTGAGGTGACTGCCAAAAGGAGAGCTGTAAAAGTAAGAAATGTCAGAGAAGCACATGCTGCAGGTTTGAAAAGAGGCAAAGTCAGCTTTTCTAGAACAAAGTTTAGGTCCCACAAAGAAGGTTTCCTCCTGGGAGTCCTTCACACTAGACCTCCCAGGAGGAGAAGGTTTCCTCTGGGGAGGTCTAATGTGAAGGACTCCTCTAAGAAATTCTTAATAGGGGATGGGAAAAGACTGAAGGAACAGTAGGAATGTGGTCTGAAATGGCAGATGCATGAACTTTAATGGAGAAGTAGGAAAGGCCTTTGTCTACCAGACTAGTAGGGTACTCTTGGATAGTAAATTAAACTCAAAACCAATAAAAATGAAATAAAAATCCAGGCCACTAACGAAAGTGAAAAATCTTTATAAATCCACAGATGAGCACTTTCGTCTGACAAGACTTCTTCAGATGAAAGCACCAGTGCTACATACAACCATATATACTTGAAACAATTAACATAAATTAAGTTTTAAAAGATCATAAAATACACTCTCACAGTGAATTAATATAAAATGATGAATGCAAAATACCTATACAAATGCATATTGTGACAACGTTAAAATAAAAATAAAAATAAGATATCTAAATTCAAACACCTTCTGCTTTTGTCAATAATACAGATTTTATACTAATATACTAATTAAGGCCTGGTGGAAAATTGGATTTTAACCTAAGCTGCCATCTAAGTTCCTTGTTCAGCAAAGCATTCCTCAGCCCCCCCCCTCCCCTATGTTGGTATTCCTTAATTAAATCAATACCAAACTTAAAACCACCAAAAGGACATAATGAGCTGTGCTTGAATAGAGCACTAGTCTCTGTGTGTCCTAATGTCATACAGATGTTCGTAAATACGCTCTTTAAATGTTCTTTCTGATGAATGCACTACAATTCGTGCAAAGAGCCATATAAACCAACATCTTTGTTTTACAGTTTCCTTTGCAGAATCTAACTATATTATTCAAACCATTGTTCAACTTTATTCTTTATTCACAAAAAATGAAAGAACAGACACTACAACTGCCACAAGGGGCAGTGGCTCTATACTGTATGACCTCTCTGTCTATCTGTTCAAACATTCTTTTAAAATTCCTTCCAATTTTGTAAGTGAATAAAGGTTGTTTCCCCACTATATTGTATAAATCCTTATCAATTTTAAATAAATTCCAATTTACTCTGTGTAAATAAGTCTGAAAACATGTTGTATTGTGCAACGCAAGCTCCATGAAATTTTTTCTGTCTTCATCCTTGTCATTTACACTACCCAAAGAATGTCCAAGCAATGCCTTATATTTAATACCCAAACCTTTTATAAACCTTGTGCAGGATTTCTTTGATCATGTCAATGGGGTACCCTCTTTCCACGAATTTGTTACCTACAAATATACTAAAAATAGACTCTTGGGAGTTTCTAAGTAAACTTACTAATGACCTATGGAGTGCAGACTGCACATTCCTTACTATTGACGTGAAAGACCTTTTCACCAGTATCCCTAGAAATGAGGGCCATGAATACTTTGGTGATAGTTTAAACAAATTTTCTACTTTACCAAAGGATAAAATTTCCCTCATTTTAGAGCTCATGGAAGTGATACTTGACTCTAATTATATTCATTTTCAAGGGGGGGTATTACCAACAAGTTAGTGGTATAGCGATGGGAGGAGCTTGTGCCCCAGTGTATGCAAACTTAGTGTTATTGGAATGGAAAAACAGGTTTAGGTTCACCTGTCCTTACTTCACTAATGTTAGCTTATATCTGAGATTTTTGGATGTTATCTTTGTGTTGTGGAGTGGAACACAAGATACTTTAGTGAAGTTTATGGAATATTTGAATTCATGTACATCCTTTCTTTCTTTTACACACACACGTAATGATGTTAGTATAAATTATTTGGATGTTACAATTACTAAAATTACCAATGGATTTAAATCTAACATCTATAAGAAGGATACTTGGTGTAATAGATATCTACACTATAGTAGTTACCATCCTACAACAGAAAAGAAAAGTCTCATTAAAGGTCAAGCAGTGAGAATTGCAAGGATGACCTCAGAGCATGATGACCTCATGGGGGAATTCATATTTTTAGGTAACAAATTCGTGGAAAGAGGGTACCCCATTGACATGATCAAAGAAATCCTGCATGAGGTTTATAAAGGTTGGGGTATTAAATATAAGGCGTTGCTTGGACATTCTTTGGGTAGTGTAAATGACCAGGATGAAGATAGAAAAAATTTTCATGGAGCTTGCGTTACACAATACAACATGTTTTCATACTTATTTACACAAACAGTCAGAGTAAATTGGAATTTATTTAAAACTGATAAGGATTTATACAATATAGTGGGGAAACAACCTTTGTTCACTTACAAAATTGGAAGGAATTTTAAAAGAACATTTGAACAGATAGACAGAGAGGTCATACAGTATAGAACCACTGCCCCTTGTGGCAGTTGCAGTGTCTGTTCTTTCATTTTTTGTGAACAAAGAATAAAGTTGAACAATGGTTTGAATAGTATAGTTAGATTCTGCAAAGGAAACTGTGAAACAAAGATGTTGGTTTATATGGCTCTTTGCACGAATTGTAGTGCATTCTACATAGGAAAAACAGAAAGAACATTTAAAGAGCGTATTTACGAACATCTGCATGACATTAGGACACACAAAGAGACTAGTGATCTACACAAGCACAGCTCATTATGTCCTTCTTTTGGTGGTTTTAAGTTTGGTATTATTGATTTAATTAAGGAATACCAACATGGGGGGGGGGCTGAGGAATGCTTTGCTGAACAAGGAACTTAGATGGCAACTTAGGTTAAAATCCAATTTTCCACCTGGCCTTAATGAGTATCTTAGTATAAAATCTGTACTATTGACAAAAGCAGAAAGTGTTTGAATTTAGATATCTTATTCTTATTTTTAGTTTTATTTTTATTTTAACGTTATCACAATATGCATTTGTATAGGTATTTTGCATTCATCATTTTATATTAATTCACTGTGAGAGTGTATTTTATGATGTTCTTTTAAAGCTTAATTGATGTTAATTGTTTCAAGTATATATGGTTGTATGTAGCACTGGTGCTTTCATCTGAAGAAGTCTTATTGTCAGACGAAAGCGCTCATCTGTGGATTTAAAGATTTTTCACCTTCGTTAGTGGCCTGGATTTTTATTTCATTTTTACTCTTGGATAGTAGTAATATATGCTCAAATTGAATCAAGGTGCTGTTTCTGGCACCAAACAGAGAATCTTTTCTCTTTCGCTGAGTATTATTTTCTAGTGTTAGGCCGTCTAGATTCTTTAAGGGTGTCCTGCACTTGCTTACTTACGGTAATGCTGCAGTTGGGTGCTGCGGAATTATCAAAAATGCAAGGCTGAGTGTCTGAAAGTTAGGGTGCACAATCTCTCCATTGTTTTGAGTGAGAATGTCTATTCTCTCAGTTAACAGCCATGGGCAATGATTGGTCAGCTCGAGGAGGAGAGGATACCAGTGTTGTCTAACCCAGTTTGGTGCTACAAGTATTGCCCTTGGGCCCTCTTGCACTATCTTTTGAAGCACTCGAGGCAGAAGGGTTAAGGGGGAATGCATAAATGAAGATGAGAGTCCACGAAGGAGAAAGCATCTGTTTTCCAGGCAGATTTCTGTTTGATCTTGGCAAAGAATCTTTTCAGATGAGCTCTTTCCTTGCTGGCAGAGAGGTCTACCTGTCAAACTCTCCATCTCTGACTCATGCTGAGAATAATTTCCCGATGCAGATACCATTCATGGGGGGATCCATCAAGTTTCTGCTGAGGTGATCTGCTACAGCATTTTGAGTCCCTGGAAGGTACTGCACCATGAGGTGCAACCCCAGACTGTGTGCAGCTTCCTAGACTTGCATCGCTAGGCTGTACAGAGGGATAAGAGCGTGTGCCTCCCTGCCTGTATTACTAACAGTACACCTGGTTCCCGTTTTTCTTTGATGGCTATCCGGCCTTTTTGCACTGCTATATGTTCTTTCCAATTGAGGAGTCTTTCCTTGAACTGAACCTACCACTTTTCTTGGGATTGGAGGTGCTAAAAGTGAGCCCCCGCACCAGGCTGTATATGAAGCATCCATAGTGAGAGTTTGGCCCTGGGGAGTGAAACTGAAGAGAATGCCCTGATTTTGGGTACAAGCCTGTACCCACCAAGCACACACCTGCTTGAGACAAGGGCTCAGCTGTATCTTGGTCTCTACAGACAGAGCTCTGACACCATACATTCTTGAGGTACCACTGAAGCTTCCTCATGTGTAGCCTAGCCAGGGGAACCATGAGGAAACATGATGACATGTATCCCAGTGCTCAGAGAAACTCTGGTCAAGATGCAATATTTCTGCTGGACTTTTTAGTAGTTTGTTAAAAAGAAGACAGTCTAGAAGAAGGAAGGCCTTTTGAAGTGAAAAGTGCAGGATTGCCCCCAGGAGAACTATCTTTTTGGTTGGGGCAGTGTTGGGTTTCTGGAGATTTACTGTGAATCCCAGGGAGGACAGGAGATCTTGGGTGAACTTCAGGTCCTTTAGGAGTTTTGACAGGTAGAAGACTTCTATCAGACAATCATCCAGATAGGGTATATCTGGACCCCCTGGCCTTGCCAAAAGCAACTGCAGGTGCTAGACACTTTGTGAAAACTCTTGGAGCAGTGGATAAGCCAAAGGGCAGTGCTGAAAACTGGTAGTGATTGGAGTCTGTCCTGAAGAAATCTTCTGTGAAACTTTGAACTGGTATGTGCTAACAGGCATCTTTTAGATCTACTGAGACCACAAAGGCTTGAGTGGCTACTATGGGTAAACAGCTTGTGAAGAGTCAACATTCTGAATTTTGGAACCAGGAGAAACTGATTAAGGTTGAACAGATCCAAGATGAGGTACCAAGAAGAGCTTTCCTTTCTGGGAACCAGGAATAGCCTGGAGTAGAATCCTTTGCCTTTGTGATCTACTGGAACTGATTCCACAGCTCCCTGAGAGCACAAGATCTGAAGATGGGCAAGGACCTCTGATTTTTGATCCTGTGGAATATATGGAGAGCCTAACTATTTCAATGGCTCTTTGAAAGTGAGTTTGCAACTATTTGAAATAATGTCTGGAACCCACTTGTCTGAAGTGATCGCTTTTCCTCCTAGTCTTGGGGGTGGGAGGAGAGGGGTGGATGAATCACAGCTGCTCTCTGGCAGGGACTTGAGACCTTGAACTCCCTTGCCTGGGGAGCTTCAGAGGTCCACTGCCTGCTTCTCTGCACCTGTTGCCACTGCCTATGCATTCTATCCCACTGTGGTTTCCTCTGCCTACCCCTAAAGCTGGGAGGAAAATGACCAGTGCTTAGTTGGAAAGTTCCTACTGAACCAAGGAGGCTGCAGTTGGAGAAGGTCCTTCATAGTTAGCATAGACTTCACTTTATATCCTGCATCTTTTTGAGAACTGACTCCGCCTTATGGCCAAAGAGAAATTCTTTCTCCAGGGGAGCATCCAGGAGGTTTGATTTAACATGATCAGGAAGAGATATTTCCCTAAGCCACACATGCCTTCTAATAACTGAGAAAGTGGCAGCTGCCCCGGAAGAAGCTTCCATGGCATCATAACCACAGTGTAATGAGTGTTTAGCTACCTGAGAACTGGAGTGAAAGATCTAGGAGCTCTTTGGAAAGGTTTTTATCCTCTAGGGAGGTGACATTCTGTTTGAGCTAATCTAAAATGGTTTGCTAATGTTTGATCATATGGACCGGACAGTTGAGAGCCCTCACAGTAAGAGTGGCAGATGCATAAACTTTTTAACCAAACCTATCAGAGGCCCTGCTCTCTCTGTAGGCAAAGGGTTCCTGGATGAACTAGCTCTACCCCTTTTAGGCCCCAAGGTGACCACCTCAGGATCAAAGGAATTTTAAAGGGTATTTGTGGGAATCCTGTACCCTACAAAACCTGTCTGGTTTACGTGGGGCAGGGGGAAGGGGATCAGGATTCAAGGAGGAATCCTGGAAAACACCTTCCACTACCTCTTAAATAGGGAGAATAGCCAGTGGTTTGTGTTCAGGCAGATCCAAGAACTCCTTAACTCTCTTTTCGGATTGGGGGTATTCCTGTGCCTCCCTCTGAAAGTGTCTCATAGCATGGAGGGTCTTCCCAAAGGTGAAATCCTCTGGGGGGGGCAGAGGGAAGATTCTCCTCTGAATAAGACAGATCATAGGATGTAGAAGGATGCCTTCTTAGACTACACTCCTCTAAGTCTGAATCTTCATCTCAATGAAAAGGATCTGGGTACGCTTCAGGAGCGGCATCCCTCTTCCTTTTTCCTGGTGAGACATTAACCGTGACCTGTCTTAACCCAACAGAAATCACTTCAACTAATCTAATCAAACTCTGTTGGGATCCCTGTAAAAGGGAGCCAGTAGGTCTAGGTTAAGGCCCTGCCGCCTCTCTTTGGGGTGGTTTTGGCCTTAGGCCTAGGTACATCCAACGACTTCTCTGGAAGGGTGAAAAGGCACCCATGTAGGCTGAGGTCTTGGGGGAGCATCACCGACAGGAAAACGCTCTTCGGAAGCAGAGATCGGCTGAGCGTCCCCGGACTTGACCGATGAGCCATATACAAGGGGCTTGCATAGAAGATGGGACCGACAGCATGTCGGACTCAGAAAGGGTCTCAACAGAGGCCTGCATCACAATTTCAGACACCAAAGGGGGATGCAAAAGCTCCTCACCTTCTTCAACAATCATAAGCCTAGTGGGAGAGGCAGACGGCAAAAGGTTTTGTCCAAAGACGTAAGCTTTTGTTTCTTTTTCTTTCTTTCACCTAGGTTGCTCAACATTGTAACGACTGGCAGACACCATCAGATGCGAGCAAGAAAATTCTCGACTCCAGAATCTTGCTAAAAATTCAGCCCTATACCCAATAGTCCTAGTGTTAAAACAAGCACAAAAATGGCAAATAGGAACGTTGTGATCTGGGCTAAACAGGTGACACAAAGTGAGTGAAAGTCTGTGTGGGATTTTTTAACCACAGCCGAGATAATTACATACTTTACCTGAAAGGGGTTAAAGGAAAAGAAAGGAGTTCCTCAACGGGGTACTTAACTTTCGGACAATGACTTCTCTCTGGTGCGGACCAACCTACCAACTTGAACGCTGCCTTTGGCCTCTGATGGCAAGAAAAAAACAGAAATCATGATGCAGGCTGTCTCCCTTTACACCTGAACATACAGAAGTTGGTCATGGTATCTACCAGCCTGGAAGGCAGAGAAAGTTTTCTCTGGTAGTCGGGCTGGTTGAGAGCTTCCACGACAGGAAATCCTCAAGTCAGGACTGCACCAGTGAAACACAAAGAAGATCAGGAGAAACCAAACTGGCTCTGAAAAGTCAACTGTACTGGGAAAGAATTTAAAATCATGCAATCTGCAAAATGTCATGTCAGCTTGGTGATATTGTGTGAGGTCAAAACTGGTCATCTTCTCACAAGCACACACAGACGCGCACACACACACACAGACGCGCACACACAGACGCGCACACACAGACGCGCACACACAGACGCGCACACACACACAGACGCGCACACACACACAGACGCGCACACACACACAGACGCGCACACACACACAGACGCACACACACACAGACGCGCACACACACACACAGACGCGCGCACACACACAGACGCGCGCACACACACACACAGACGCGCACACACACACACAGACGCGTGCACACACACACACACACACAGACGCGCGCACACACGCACTCACACAAAGACTATTAAGGGCATTCTGGGCAGGGTCTTCACCAGATGCAAAAAAAATAATGTGCTGCTGCAGTCAAACTTGCTGGTCTCATCCATTCCATTCTTACTGCTTTGCATTCTTCACATGATTAAATGAGGTCTATTATTAGATGAATGAAAGTTCATCTTAGCAAATGCTCACGAGTGAAAATCCAGGAACGCGAAACTGCAATTGTGGGAGGCTGTGCCCCTCACACCTCCCGCTAAACATATATTCCAACTCTGAGATCGTACTACAGTGAGGAAAGGGCAAATATTCCCATCTTAACTGTATCGCGACCTCAACTGCGGTTTTGAGTTCTGCAATTTTCGCTCAGTGTGAGCGTTCGCTAAGATGAACTTTCGTTCATCTAATATAGACCAGATTAAATGTCCTGTAATGTCAGCACCAATGTACATCAAACACTTCAACATGGTCACTGACATTTGTATACCCAATCATAACTTAAGCCTCTGAGACAGCAAATTAACTTCTGTCTGAAGCAGCTCCCTTGAAAGTAGCAGCAGCCGAAGAAATGTGCTGTGGCTAATACCTGACCCCATTATTTCCTAGCCCCATGCTTAGCATTACATATCCTATTAATTTCACAATAGTCACGCCTGCTGCCCTTTGTTGTCATACACTTGCTGTTTCAGTATGACAGCAAAAATATGGCACGAGACAAAGCATTTTTTGGTATTACGTATTCTCACTACATTGTTTTACTCATACCTAGCATCCAAGACTTAATTGGTTTGGATGGACTCTACAAACTCATGCAGATCACACCGGTGCATCATGCTAATTTTTTTTTTTTTTTTTTTTTTTAAACAGACATTTTTGGACAGTAGCATTATGGTCATTTTTAATTCAATGTGGTGCAGACTTGCTTCTTTGAAAGTTGCACATGTCAATGCATTACTTAACGGAAAAATAAAAAGGTGGGCAAGATGCACGACTGCAATTTACATAACTAAGAATTGTCCAAGTGAAACTGCGCTGCCAGCCAATGTCTGTACATCTCTCTCAGGTCAGCTGCTTAGCAAAAAAAGTAATCCAGTAACCGTGTCAGAGGCAGGTCACAGGCCACCTCTAGGATCAAAGCAAGAAGGACAACTGGTGGATACAAATGGAGTCAGTGACTCAATGAATGTTGACAGTTCGTCCAAGAGCTCCACTTGACACTACACCAGTTTCCAGCCATGAAAAAATACAGGTTAATAGCATATATACTACTTCTCTGGTGTTTACTGCCAAAAATTTCCTGTATTTTACTGACCTCTATCCTGAATTGCAGAGAACACTATTGTACGATATTTTGGGCTTGAGAACAACATACGAGTTTGTATGGTTGTACGGGTGCAAAGGTTAGGCTTATGTAATTCTGTCTAGTGATGGGGTGGAACATCTGCACCTGCCCATTTGTTTTTACATCATTTCCTTTCCCTTTTGTGTTCGGCAGCTGCACGATGCTGGAGTTGCCCGATGCCTTACACATGTTGGGTTATATACCGTCCTGCTAGGGTTACAATATGATAAACAGCTTTTTTTGGCTTGCACTGTGAAAGTATGGTGTCTCACTAGGGTTGCCAGGGTTTGGTTGCAGCCCTTTTTAAAAGGTTACGGAGTTGCTTTTGGCTACATTCTTATTAAATGTGCCATCTGCTTTTCTGAGCCCTTTTACTACATGTCACTGATAGGTGGCAGTGTCTGGTTTGTAACACTTTTAAAGCCTCAGATAGTCAAGAGGGTTGTATGTAAGGGGTGAAATATTACTGGGCAATTTGGTTTTCAGCCAGTCAGAATTATGAAGCTATTTTGGGATGAGTAGTTGCACTTAAAAGTTAATCTGGTTAGGATGACAAGAGTAATTTCTCAGCTGTTCAGTGGTAGCTGTTTGCAGAGAACTGAATGCCAGTTTCAGAACTGCTGTATTAATACCTGCAAATTTAATATTGGGTGAGACATGAAAGATAAACATGCCTAATTTTAAGCGCGCACACACAACTTTCTGCTCTATGAAGCCAAAGCAAAAATGTTAACAACCTCTTCCATTACTCTATGTATAAAACAATGAGGAATGTCAATCCAGAACACATTTATTCATGTGCGGTGTCAAATAAGTTGGGGGCCCAAATATTAAAAAAGGCCCAGTATTCTAGAAACCATCATCACATCAATTTCAGCAAACTGACTACATCAAAATGAGTAACTCCAGGCATGTTTAGCCTGCAAACTAGGAAGGACCCTGTACAAAAATACAGATTCTGACAGAATTCAATCATAAAAGGGTACACTAAACATTTACCAAAGAACAAACCTTTAGTACATTTAAAAATAAAAAAAAACACCTGGAACATGCATCATCCCATCTATTTTTTTCCCTTGCCCATTACTCATTTTTGCAAGACCAGCCTTTCCCTATGCAACATTTTCTTTCTTTTTTTCCCAAACACCTTTACTGAATCATCACTTGTGACATAGGCAAATTTACATTCATATAAAAGTAATCAAACTATATTAACATAACATTATACTTCACATATACTGCTATATATCATACAACCTAAGCAATTAAACAAATTATTCAATTCTTGCTTTTTTTTTTTTTTTTTTTTTTTAAAAGAAACATTCATTAAACCATCACTTACTACATAGGCAATCATACATTTATATAATCAAGCAATAATGCCCGACAAGATGTGTGTTAATGTGTACTTAATGCCCATCCAGGGGTGTTGTGAGCCCCAACGCCACAAAACCTCTACACCCCTGGATGGGCATTACACATTAACACACCCTGAAGGGCATTATTGCGCTTAGAGAATGGGCTATCTGTAAAATTGATGTGTTTTACTTATGTATTTTTTTTTAAGTTCCATTTTAGTTTTTAAGTTCCATTTTATTTTTTTTAATATATTTTTGAAGTAAAATAGTTCCTCCGCCTAATGTTTCATACTTGGTGTAGTATTTGTTAATTGTGTTGGAGAAAGCATTTTATATCCAAAATATATTTAAAAAAAAAAAACATACTTAATACGCAAGTACAACAATTTTAGAGAGAGCCCATTCCCGAAGGGCTGGCAGAGATCTTTCTCTCTTCACTCCATCACACATGCTACCAGGGTATTGTTGGTTCACTTTTGCACTTCACTCTCACACAGTCTCTCAGCTTTCATGCACACACTCACTCACACAAGATCAGTCTCACCCTCTCGAACTCTCACACTCTCCAGCTGCTTTCATGCACACATTCAGTCTCACTCTCCCTTGACCTCTCTCAAATGCAGTCTCCTCTGCCTGCATATATGCATTCACTCGCACATCACTCTCACTTTCTCTCTCTCACACACTGTCTTCTCTGCTTTCATGCACACATTCTCGCACACAATCACACGCACTCGATCGAGTGCTCTCTCTCTGTGTCTCTCTTACTCTCATACACACATACAGTCTCTCACATGCTTTATTTTTTTATTTTACTCGCTAAACAGCAAAAGCGCTGCTTAGCGAGTATAAAATAACAGCTCACTCGCTCTTATTTTCAGACATGCATGCATAACACAACACTTTTTTGTCTTCTTTTTTTGACATTTGACACTTGCTAAACAGCAGAAGAGCTGCTTAGCAAGAGTAAAATAATGGTGGCCGTTTCGTTTTTCTCAGTCCGAACTCCACAGTGGCATAAGCTGCCGTAAAGTGTCAGACTTGTTTTTGACCGTGCATTACTTGTACATTAATATCCTGCTGTAGAATGCTCATTCTCCACTCAGGGTACTGATGTACGGTAAGCCCATTATCTAAATGGAAATAAACCACACTAGCAATCCTAGCCCCAAGCATTTTACATCACAAACCATATTGACACTCTCCCAGGTGCAAACATTAAGCATAACTTATAATCTGCCCAATCTTTCTCACTCAAACATTACATAAGTTCACTTAAGTCATGCTGCCTTTTAGGCCGCATTCCTCCCTTGTATGTGTTGTTCCCACAGTTCCCATTTTTTTCCTATGTAGTCTGCTCCTACCCTTTTCTGAAGATTTCAATTCCAGTTGTTGCATCTCTTACTATACTAACTACTTCCAATTTAGATTTTGAGTTCCATTTTCTAGTAATTGCTTTTTTGGCAGCCATGATTAATAGACACAGCAAGGCCTTACTATGCCAGTTCTGTGTCATAGCTCAGAAAAATCCTCTCCCTTGTCAGACCAATCTGCCCACCAAGCATCTCCATCTGAGCATCCGGCAGGGAATCCTTAAAGTCTGCCAACTCACCACATCACCAGAAAATATGTTCCCAATTACCACTTTCTTCCTCTTCACACCTCCAACATTTACTGTCTACCTGGAGTCTTCTTAGACTATAAAAGTATCTATGTCCACATTTCCAGGCAAAAATCCTAAATCTTATAGATTTTGTTGCATATCTGGGAGACGTACATAAATCCTCCCATTCTTTCTTTGTGAACTGCTTAACCAATCTCTCTTCCCAATCCTTTCTAACCTCCTCTGATTACTATAGTTATCATGCAATATTTTATATGCTCTACTAATTATTCCTTTTTTAATGTCAGCTTCTATTCTGGATTCTATTAAACTCTACCACTGCTGGTCTTTTGTTTAGGACCCCCCCCCCCCATTTCTTTCTCTTTGCCTATACTCTGACATCAATCCCAGATAATGAAGGCAATTTCTAACCTGCAGTCCAAATAACCTCTTGGCATCTTCCCAGTCTATCATGTTTCCCTTTCTAGTTATTTGCTCCCAATACCTTGGTTCCTTTGCCAGTTTTCTCCAATAAGTTCTAGCCTCATCTTGCCCTTTGTATCCCTAACTGCAGTCATCCCTATCGGCAGAATGCCCTTTCTCCATTCCCATGTTGGTTTATTTCTTACAACACTTTCTGCTATTTTATGGATATAATATCCTGCATGATTATTGTTCTCCTTAAATGCCCACACTGAAAATCCCAGTCTCTCCTTGCTTCTTGAGCCCCTCCCTCCCAAAGTGTTTCAACAACAACCCTTTCCACTTTGAATTATAATTCTCTGCTTGTGCTATGTTTGAAGAGTCTTAACTGTGTAGCTCTGATATACCCCTTCAGATTGGGTAATCCCAATCCACCCTGCTCTACTGGAAGAATAATCTTATCCCACTTGACTCTTGCCATCTTTGCCTTCCAGATAAAGTCCTTAAGCTCTTTATTAACTGCTACCCACATCATCTCCTCTGGTTGATAAAAATATGCCTGACCTGTGTATAAGACTAGAGGGACTAAAACCATTTTAACTACTTGTACCTTACTATCCATATCCATATAACAAAGCTTCCATTTTCTCAGTTTTTGTATTATCTTTTTAGTCTCTTTCCACATATCCTTAGCTGCCACACTAGAAACACTGTTAATCCATACCCCTAAATATTTCATTTTATCATCTCCCCATAAAAAAGGATATTCCTGAACCAGTTCATGTGTGGGTACATAATTTACTGCTATTGTCTTTGTTTTAGCTTCATTAATTTTGTATCCCAAAAAAGATCTAAAACAGTCTCAAAATGTTCCACAACACTGTAATGTCTTTTTCTGGTTTTGTCAGGTATAAAATATCATATGCAAATAAAGCCAGCTCTTCTTGATTACCACACCAAATGCGGGCAGCAAAATCAAAGGAGGTGGAGTTGCAATATATATTAAAGACACAAACACACCTCCAGGCTGGTCAAACAGTATGACGCACAGGAGACACTCCAGGTGCAGTTAACCGTTGACAAGACCCCTATTTAAATTATAGCTAGCTAAAGGCCCCCAAATATGTGACTCAAGTTGGCCAGTCCACCTATCTGGACATCTTCAAATCTATCAAGATTCAACCCTTTACCCTGTTGTTCCTGGGTGACTAATTACTAAACCATAGATTGGAAAAACTACTCATGCCAGAATACAAATGCCCAGAGATTACTCGATTTTATCAATGCAAATACATTGGAACAGTTAGTTGGATACCCCCACAAGAGGTGATAATATCCTGGACTTGGTATTAATCAACATGAGTTACCCCTACAGTATCATGCTCCCTTGTTAAGATCAGACCATAAAGTGGTAATTTTCTAAGTCAGCATCTCCCAGACCCTCCCTCTAGCTCCAGTCAAACAAAAAAACTTCTCCAAAGTGGATTACAACCCCCTGATGGATGGTACAAACCGCCTCACAGCCCCTTCCCCCACTATAGGAAACTACAGTTGTGTACACTTATCATAAATGTAGATGAGTGTATTAATGTTGCAGTCATCACATTTGGGTTATCCCTGCCAGGGTAGCCCCCTTAGGCGGCCCGAATACCAGAGACTTAGTATTTCTGCGTCGGTTGCAGTCGCTTAAGAACTGACGTCAGATTGTCAGTGGTATAAAGTAAGGCAGCCAACGCCATTACATCAGTTTTTCTTGCCTAACCTGTCAGGACCCCCAAAGTAGGAGGCCAGATTCTGGTGGAAGAAAGTACAGCTGTATAAAACATGTAGCAGACGGCATTACATCAGTTTTTCTTGCCCCAGCTGTCAGAAGCCCTCAAAATAGGAAGCAATTACATGGTGTGGAACCCCTCCAGTGAAACGTAAATACCACTGCCATAAGATAAGGCCAAAAAAGAGAATAGGTAGAAAGTACAGAAAAGTCAGTGGATTTGAGGGAGGGTAACCAGGACTGCAACAGTGAATACACTAACATTTACATTTATGGTACGTGTACACAACTGTGT
Organism: Protopterus annectens; assembly: GCF_019279795.1. Taxonomy (NCBI): domain Eukaryota; kingdom Metazoa; phylum Chordata; order Ceratodontiformes; family Protopteridae; genus Protopterus; species Protopterus annectens. The sequence goes on from NC_056727.1 coordinate 229,967,705, forward strand.
TATGTTCATGTTTCACTGTTGCAGTCATCACACTTGGGTTGATTCCCAAAGCTGGAAGCAGTCAAAAAGTGTAAGGGCTGGCTAGCAGGCCTTGTAAGACTGCTGTAGCAAATCCAGCTTGGATTTAGAAAAGATAGGTAAATGGTAATGCTTGGTGAAAGTGTGTACAGAGCTCCAGGTGGCAGCCTCCAGGATGTCCCTGGTAGGGACTCCTCTGAAAAATGCTGTAGAGGGGTTGAGGTAGCACTAGTGGAATGGGTTCTGATCCACTATGGGTTAGGTTTTTCCATGGAGTTTGTAGCAGAAATGGATGCAGTGTGCTATCCATTTGTAGATGGTTTGCTTTGAAATGGCCTTGCCCTCTGCCCCTGTAGAAAAGCTGACTAGCAGCTGGTCAGATTTTCTGAAAGGTTTAGTACTGTCAAGGTAGAACCTAAGCTGTCGGTGCACGTACAAGGAGTGCAAGGATCCTTTCCCCTTTATTCTGAAGATTAGGAAAAAAAGGTTGGTAAATGGATGGATTGGTTTAAGGCTACACTGGATACCACCTTGGGCATAAATGATGGGCTAGTCCTGAGGGAAACCCTATCTGCATGGAAGATAATGAAGGGTTCCACAGCCATAAGGGCATGCAACTCAACACTCTTCTCGCTGAAGTGATGGCTAGAACTAAGAATGTTTTCCAAGAGAGGAATTTTAACTCCGCTGTAGCAGCAAGCTCAAACGGGGGAAGTGTGAGATTTTCTAGAACAAAATTAAGGTCCCAGGTAGGAGTGGGAGCTCTCCTCTGGGGGGTCTTAAATTGTTAGCTCCTCTCAGGAACTGTTTGACCAGAGGGTGAGAAAGTACAGTTTTGTACCTACCATAAATGTAGATGTTCAAGTGCTAATACAGCTGCAGTCCTAACAGATGGGTTCTCCTGCCGTCAGGCGGGTCCTCGGTCGGCCGAATTCCAAAGTCTAGGTCCGGCGTCGGTTGTCATCGCTTCTTCCCTGACGTCAGTGTGGCAGGGGTATAAAAGAACCAGCCGACGCCATTTTCTTCAGTTTTTCTTGCCCCAGATGTCAGGTGCCCTCAGAAGGAAGGCAATACATAAATTTGTGTAATAAAGCAATGCCATATAATCAAAATACAGTAGTGCAAGCAAATACATAAAGAATGAATACCCCAATCAGGTTGCATGAGGAGATGTTAGCCAATAGGCCTGTCCCAAGAGGGGAAGGAGGGAGGGAAACCTGGACTGCAGCTGTATTAGCACTCGAACATCTACATTTATGGTAGGTACAAAACTGTACTATGTTCATCGTGCATACAGCTGCAGTCATAACAGATGGGTAGAATCCCAAAGCTAAGAAAGGGGTGGTAGGCACTAGGTGGAACTAGGAGGAGCCAGAATGCCCTGCAAGACTGCAGTGGCAAAGCCCGCTCTAGATTTGGAGTATAGTGGAAGGTGGTAGTGCTAAGGTATGCACAGAACTCCAAGTGGCTGCTTCCAAAATATCTTTGGTAGGAACTCCTTGAGAAAAGCTGCAGAGGTAGCCGTGGCCCTGGTGGAGTGAGATCTGATGCCTGTAGGTACAGTTTTTCCATGAAAAGAATAGCAAAAGCGTATGCAGTGGGCTATCCATTTTGAGATTGTCTGTTTGGAAATTGGCTTTCCTTGAGCTCCTATAGCATAGGACACAAAGAGCTGTTCTGATTTTCTGAAAGGCTTTGTTCTGTCCAAATAATAACGCAGTTGTCTGTGGATATCCAAGGAATGTAGTAATCTCTCCCCTTTGTTTTGAGGATTAGGATAAAAGGCAGGCAAGTGTATAGCCTGATTCAAAGCTACCCTGGATACCACTTTTGGCATAAAGGACGGGTTGGTTCGTAAGGAAACTCTGTCCTGATGGAAGATGATAAAAGGCTGCACAGCCATGAGAGCTTGTAGTTCCGATACCCTACGAGCTGAGGTAATAGCCAGAAGGAAAGCTGTTTTCCAGGACAAATACTGTAAATCTGATGAGGCAGCTGGCTCAAAAGGAGGCAAGGTCAGTTTTTCTAGAATGAAATTGAGATCCCAAGCAGGTGTTGGTTGTTTCCTTGGGGGTTTTAGATTCTTAGCCTCTCTATGAGGAACTGTCTTAAGAGGGGGTGAGAGAATAAGGGTGGATCAGTGTTGTATTCTGCAGAAATGGCTGAGGCATGGATTTTGATGGAGGAGAATGAAAGTCCACTGCTTAGCAGCTCAGCTAGATACTGTAATATTTGAGGTAAATTCAGTTTTCCAGGATACTGGCCCTTTTTCTCATTCCAGACACAAAACCGTTTCCATTTTGCGGAGTAAGCTTATCTAGTAGACGGCCATTTGGCCTCCAAAATGACATCCTGCACCTCCTTGGAGAGTAGGGTCTGTTGTGATGCTAAGGAATCTTCCATGCGGCTAGATTGAGTGTTTTTAGCTGACTGTGAAGAGTTTTGAAGCTGTGCTGAGTCAGAAGAGGCATTAGAGGCAGGGTCCATGGTGGGGAATGAGTCAGGCTCCTCAGGAGTGGGTACCAGTGTTGTCTTGGCCAGTCTGGAGCAATGAGAATCATCTTTGGTCTGTCTGCTCTGGTTTTTAATAGAACTTTGGGCAGCAGAGGAAGAGGTGGGAAGGCATAAACTGTCATTGATGTCCAACTGAAAGAGAGAGCGTCCACTCTCCAGAGGACTTTGGATGAAAAATCCTTGAGCAGAATTTTGTCAATTGGTGATTTTTGTGGGAGGCAAAGAGATCTATGTCTGGCCTTCCCCATGCTTGAATTATCTCTGTAAAAACTTGAGGATGCCACTTCCATTCGTGTGGATCTGTCATATTTCTGCTTAGGTTGTCTGCCAGCGTGTTTTCCTTGCCTGGCAAATACTGTGCTTGTAGTTCGATTTGTAAGTCCAGGGCCATGTTCCAAAGTGACATGGCCAGTCTGCATAGGGGGTATGAATGGGTTCCTCCCTGTTTGTTTATGTACCACATTACTGTGGTGTTGTCCGTTCTTATCAATAGTTGACCTGGTTGCAGAAGGTCTTTGAAAGCTATAATAGCATTTATTACTGCTAGCATTTCCTTTTGATTGATGTGAAGGTGCTTTTCTTTTTGGGACCATTTGCCCAGAATGCACCGATCTGTCATGTGCGCCCCCCAGGCGTAGTCCGAGGCGTCTGTTGTGATGACTTGATTTGCTTGAGGCTTGCTGAATGGGAGACCTGTGTTTGTTTGGCATGCTTGAGCCCACCACAGAAATTCCTTTTGAAGACATGGAATTAGTGGTATTATTGTTTCCAAACTGTGGCTGTGTTGAGACCATAGGTTTTTCAGGTACCATTGAAGTTTCCTCATATGCAGCTTTGCACATGTGATTAGTAAGATGCAAGATGCCATGAATCCCAGAGCCTGTAGGATTTTCCTTGCAGTCAGCCTGGTGCAATTTGTTAGTGTTCTGAAGCATTGAGTTAGTTGCCCCTGCTTCTCTGGCGTGAGGTAGGCCATCTAGGTGTTTGTGTCCAAGTTGGCACCCAGGAAAATTATTTTCCGAGAGGGTATTAGACTTTATTTCTTTTTGTTGACTGTGCATCCCAGATAATTCAACAACATTATTACATAAGCCAGATGTTTCAGAAGAATGTGCTTGCTGTCCTCTTGGATCAGGCAGTCGTCCAAATATGGGTATATTTGTATCCCTTGAAGTCTGCAGTAGGCAATTACTGATGCCAGGCATTTCGTGAATACTCTGGGCGCAGTAGATAAGCCAAAGGGCAATGCAGAGAATTGATAATGGATTGAACCTGCAAGAAATCTGAGGTATCTTCTGCAATTTTGTCTGATTGGGACATGCAGGTATGCCTCCTTGAGGTCCAATGCTACCAGCCAAGACTCCTTGCCCAGCATGGGAAGAAGCTGCTGTAGAGTGAGCATCTTGTAGTTTGGTACGAGTAGAAATGTGTTTAGGATGGATAGGTCCAAAATAGGTCTCCAATCTTTTCCCTTCCTTGGTACCAGGAATAGTCTGGAATAAAAACCTTGACCTTGTTTGTGCGTAGGTACCTCTTGAATAGCTTTCATGTCTAGAAGATCTGAAATTTGTCTTTGTGCCTCTGCCCTTTGATTGTGTGGCAGGTTTGGCATGCCTCTCATTTTTGGAAGGGTGTGAAAATGGAATCTGTAGCCTCTGTTTATAATGTCCAGGATCCATTTGTCTTTTGTGACCATATGCCAATTTTTTGAAAATAATGCCAGTTTTCCGCCTAAGGGTGCTGCCATTTGAGTCTTGCTTGGCATGCAAAGGGGAAAGTCATTGGGCTTGCTTTCTGAATGGTTGCGAGTTATCCTCACCACCTCTGTGTAGGAGCTTGCCATTGTTTGCCTCTAAACGATCCTTGGGATTGCCCTCTGCCCCTCGGGTGCCTGTATCTACCTCTTTGGGGTCTGTCCATGGCTGGAAAGGACCAATTTTTGGAAGTCCATTTCTACTGAAACGTGGGGGTTGTACCTGTATAAAATCTTTCACAGTTTGCATTGATTTAGCCTTTTCCTCCATTTTCCTTAATACCTCCTCAGCATTAGCACCAAATAATACATCCTTTTGTAGAGGGGCATCTAGTAATTTAGCTTTGACATGATCTGGTAAGGTTTGTTCCTTGAGCCAGGCATGTCTACGTATGACTGATCCTGTAACAGCAGCTCTACATGAGGCCTCTAGAGCATCAAAACCACACTGTAAGGTATGTTTGCCCACTTGTTCTGCACTATGCATCAAATCCTGCAACTCCTTCAAGTCTGGTTGTTCAGGTTGTGACATTTTACTTCTCAATTGTGATAACAGAAACTGTTGGTACTTCAGCATATGGAACTGACAGTTTAATGCCCTCATGGTTAAGGTGGCCGAAGTATATACCTTTTTTCCCCACCTTTCTAAGGATCTGGAATCTCTCTCGGAAGGTAATGGATTTTTAGCAGTGGAGGCCTTAATTCCCTTGGGGCCCTGTGAGATGGTTTCTGGGTCAGCAGCATGGCTTTTGTATAGAAATTGGTGTGAGTCAGGAACCCTGTAGTACCTGTCAGGCTTGACTGGGGCTGGAGGTAGAGAATCCGGGTTAAGGCAGGCCTCCGAGTACACATCATCTAGTATGTCCAAGACAGGAGGTATAGCCAGAGGTCTGTGTTGAGGTAGCAAGAGAAATTCCCTAAGCCTTTTCTTGGAATCTGAATAATCTTGGCCTTCCCAGTGGAAGTGTTCCCTTAAGGTATGCAAAGTTTCCCCAAATGAGTAATCCCCTGGGGGGATACAGTGGGAATGGACTCCTCTGCATCAGAGTCTTCAAAAGGGGAGTAAGAATGTGCCTGTTCATCAGAGTGCTCTGATATAATGGAGCCCTGATCAGAGGAGGGGGATTCTTCTTCCACTCTGGGCCTTTTGGCCGGGGGAGGGGGGGTTGAGAACCCCTGATAAGAGTAATTAAATCCTCAGCCATTTTAAGCATCTGTTTTTTAGGCATGGGGCCTGGAGATGGGCCCTGTGTAGCTTGTCTCTTAGAATGCATGGCTGCTTTAGACTTAGTGAAAGCCTTGATGGAAAAAAAAGAGGAAGGTCTGAAGACACCTTGAGAGGAGGTAGACCTGTCCACATTTTGAGATTCACCGCCAAGAGTGGCTTCGGTATCTGTAGTCGGGGTGTGGGCCGAGGAGCCTGCGACCTCGGGCACAGGAGACACCGCCAATGAAGTGTCGTCGGTAGTCAGGGGCTGCGTAGGCACCTCGCTGAGAACCGGACCACGTGTAGTTGGCTTTGGCGTGGTGTCGGTAGAGGCCGCGGACCTAGTGTGTCGGTCCTTATCTTTGCGCTTTTTAGACAAAACTGGAGTCGGAGTATCCGACGACATAATATAGTTAAATGTTTTGCCAAAATAATGCTGGGCGAACTCCGCCCAACGCTTAATGGTGCGTTTGTTGAATGTAGCACAAAAGCGACAGACCGAGACGTCGTGGTCTGGGCCTAAACAAGGAATACAGAGGGAATGGAAATCCTTATGCGGTATTTGCTTCCCACATGAAATACAATTATTAACTTTGTCTGACATCGGTCTGAGGAAAGAAAAGTATCCCCAACGGGGTACTTACCTTTCAAGAAGACTTCAGTTGCAAAATTTTCGTAATTTCAGGAGCTGGCCGACCGGCACTTGCGAACTGCTTCTGCTTCGGGCACCGCGCGGCAAGAAAGACTGAAGAAAATGGCGTTGGCTGGTTCTTTTATACCCCTGTCACACTGACGTCAGGGAAGAAGCGACAAATGCCGGACCTAGACTTTGGAATTCGGCCGACTGAGGACCCGCCTGACGGCAGGAGAACCCATCTGTTATGACTGCAGCTGTATGCACGATGAACATGAGGGGTGGGCTCATTATTGTAATAAGCTGAGAAGGCAGAGGCATGAATCTTAATTAATGAGAAGGATAGGCCTTTGTGGAGCAGCTCTGCTAGATAATTTAGGATTTGAGGTAAGGTAGGCACGGTTGTGTCCTTTCCCAGAGACTGGCTCCAAGAACAGTATCTTTGCCACTTTTCTGAATAGGATTTCCTAGTACTAGGCCTCCTGTCCTCAAGGATGGCATCCAGCACCTGTTGCTGAGGGTTACTGGTGATGTATTCAGGGAATAAGCCAGGCTGCTAGGTTCAGGGTTTGCAGCTGAGGATGCAAAATTTGGCCCTCCTGCTGGGACAGCAGAGAGGGGGGTCTGATGCAGGTGCCAGGGTGGCACTGTTGTCAGACTGCGTAAAAGTGGATACCAGTGCTGGCATGGCCAGTCTGGTGCAATAAGGATTGTCCTTGGCCTGTCCTGTTTTCATCTTTAGTAGTACTTTTGAGAGGGGGCAGAGGGGGAAAGGCATAGATTGAGAGGTTTTCCCATGTAAAGGATAGTGAATCCACATTCCAAGCTTGGCTGTGGGGAGTTCTGGTGCAAAATTTGCTCAATTGATGGTTTTGGGGGGAAGCAAAGAGGTCCAACTCTGGAGTCCCCCACCTGTGGATTAGAAGCTTACATGAGTTGGGTTCCAGTTTCCATTCTTATGGGTCCATTAAATTTCTGCTTAAGTCATCTGCCAGTGAAGTTTGTTTGCCTGGCAGGAAGTGAGCTTGCAGGTGCACTTGGTTGCTCAAGGCTGTGTTCTACACAGCCATGGCAAACCTGCAGAGCGGGTAGGAATGAGTCCCCCCCCACTTGTTTATGTACCACATAACTGTGGTGTTGTGTCTTTATCAAGAGTTGTCCTGGAAGGATATGGTATTTGAAGGCCGTCAGTGCATTCTGTACAGCTAACATTTCTTTTTGACTGATATGCAGGCGCATTTGTGAAGGGCTCCATTTGCCTTGAATGCATTTGCCTATCATGTGAGCCCCCCCCCCCCATGCATAGGCTGATGCGCCTGTCAGGGTCTGGGCGGCACGGGGTTGAGTGAAAGGGAGTCCCTTGTTGTAGTTGCAGGCCTCTGCCCACCAAAGGAACTCTGTCCTTATGCAAGGAATAATAGGAATCACTGTTTCCAAGTCCTGAGAATGTTGACATCAGAGACTTTAAGAACCACTGAAGTTTCCTCCTATGCAGTCTTGCATATGGAATTAGGAGAATGCATGAGGCCATGAACCCTAGGGCTTGTAGTATTTTTCTTGCAGATAGCTGGGTTTGGGTGGCCAGTAGCTTGAAGCAATTTGTCAGATAAACCTGCTTTTCTGTAGTGAAGAATGGCATCTGGGAAGATGTGTTCAAACTTGCTCCCAGGAATACAATTTTTTGCCTGGGTACCAGATGTGATTTCTTTTCGCTGATGCTATACTCCAGGGAAGTTAAGAGTCTCTCTACAAATGTCAGGTGCTGAAGTAGCAATTCCTGACTGTCTACCTGAATCAGGCAATCATCCAGGTATGGGTATATTTGAATGTTTCGCTGTCTGCAGTATGCAATGGCTGGAGCCAGGCACTTTGTGAATACCCTGGGCACAGTAGATAAGCCAAAGCGAAACGTAGATATTGCCTGCAACATTCCCTTATGGGGATGTGCAGATAAGCTTCTTTTAAGTCTAGGGTTTCCAGCCAGGAGTCCTTGCTAGCATAAGAAGCAGCTGTTGGAGTGTAAGCATTTTGAACTTTGGTACCACCAGGAAGGTGTTGAGAATTGACAGATCCAGAACAGGGTGCCAAGAGTTCTCTTTTCTGGGCACCAGAAACAGTCTGGAGTAGAAACCCTGTCCCCATTGCTCTGTTGGAAAAGGTTGATTAGCCCTGACACTGACAAGAGAAAGTACTTGCTTTTCAGCCTCAGCCCACTGACTTGGAGGAAGGTCTGTCACCTCGCTTGGGGTTGGCAGTGAGTGGAAGTTGAATCGGTATCCCTGGGATACAATGTTTAGGACTCATCGGTCCTGGGTAATGGACATCCAGTTTTTTGCTTGCAGGGAAAGTTTTCCTCCTAGGGGTGCAAGTACTTGGGCATAGCTGGGAAGGATGGACAAGTCATTGTGAACTTTTTCCATAAGAGGGTGACTTACCACTCCCTGTTTTTGAGGTGGGAGCACTCCATTGCTTATATCTGTGCATACCCTAAGATTGTAATCGTGGTGGTGTGCTACCCCTGGGTTAGGACTGAAGGTCTGTGAGGGACTGGAAAGGACCAGTTTTTTGAAGGCCAATGCCTAATGAATCTAGGTGGCTGTACCTGTAAGAAATCTTTTAACAGTTAGCATAGATATAGCTTTTTTTCTCCATCTTTTTAAGAACTTCTGCTTTTGTGCTAAACAAATATTCTTGGTTTAATGGAGCATCTGGCAATTTTTCTTTGACATGGTTCCTTCAGCCAAGCATGCCTTCAAAGAAAAGACCCAGTGACAGCAGCCCTGCAAGATGCTTCTAAGGCATCAAAAAACACACTGCAAAGTATGTTTACCAACTTGGTTTGCAGAATGCATTAACTCTTGTAAATCTTTATTTTCTGTACAATCAGGAATCAACATTTTTTGTTTAATTAGTTCCATAATATGCTGCTAGTACTTCAACAAGTGAAGCTGGCAATTTAAAGCCCTGTTGGCAAGAGTTGCAGTGGTATATACCTTCTTACCCCATCTGTCTAAAGCCCTAGAATCCCTGTCCGAAGGGGAGGGTTTTTGCCTGTAGAAGTCTTAATACCTTTAGGTCCCTGGGAAATGGTCTCTGGGGCCGCAGTAGGATTTCTAAAAAGAAATTTGAGAGGGTTAGGTACTCTGTAGTATCTGTCAGGCTTTCTAGGAGCTGGAGGTAAAGTATCGGGGTAAGACTTGATTCCATGAATACATCTACAATATCCAGGACAAGGGGCATAGCTAGAAGAATGTGCTGAGGCAAGTCAAAAAATTCCCCGAGTCTCTTTTTGGACTAAGGGTAGTCCTGGCATTCCCAGTGGAAATGCTTTCGTAGGGTATGCTAGGTTTCACCGAAAGAAAAGTCCTCTGGAGAAGAGACAGAAGGTATGGAATCCTCTGCATCTGAATCCTCATAGGTAGATAAGGGTATGTCCTGGTAATCAGAGGGGTCAGATTCATTGGACTCACGGTCTATAGAATCAGAAGGAAAATCAATTTTTTGTCTTTTAGAGGGGGAAGGCTGGCTTCCCCTAAATAAAGAAATAAGGTCTTCAGCCATTCTAAGCATTTGTTTCTGTGGCATGGGAGTTTGAGAATGCGCTTTGGTCATCTGTTTCGTAGGCGTAGTGCGAACACGGGGCCTAAGAAATTCGGTTGTTTTAGTCAGAAATGAAGTAGTCATTTAATACTAACATCGGAAGGTCTGAATAGACCCACAAAAGCCGGGGCCTGCAGAGCAGCTCCGGACCCATCCAAGGTAGAGACATCCACAGGTTCCACAGATGAAGAAGCAACTTGCGGCATACCGGACTCCGAATGGGTCTCAGTAGAGGCCTGCAAATCTGTAGAAGCAGGTATCAGGGGCTGCGAAAGCACCTCTAGTACCGGTGGACTGGCGACTAGCTTAACAGAAGCGTCGTCGGCAGCTTTGGACCTATGCGGTCTTTCTCTGTCTTTATCCTTGCATTTTTTTCAGATCGGTAGTCGGATGGCTTATTGAAGCATTTCGGAAAATGGAGAACGAGAGCGAAAGAATTTAGCAACAAAGATAGCCCGACGACGAATAGTTCAGGCATTGAACAAGGCACAAAACTGACATCGAGGAATATCGTGGTCTGGGCCTAAACAGGTGACGCAGTAAGAATGAAAATCTCTGAGGTATTTGCTTTCCACAGGAAAGACAATTGTTAACTTTTTCTGACATCAGTTAGAGCAAGAAAAAAGGAACCCCAATGGGGTACTTAGCTTTAGAAGACTTCAGGCTTGAAACTCGAAAAACGAAAATTTCAGGTAGCGATTGACCAGCCCTTGTGAACTGCTTCTACTTTGGGCTCCCGCACGGCAAGAAAAGCTGATGTAATGGCATCGGCTGCATGTTTTAAACCCTTGACGGCCTGACGTCATGGAAGAGCTGACAGCATCTGATGCAGAAATCCCAAGACTGGGATTCGGGCCGACTAAGGGCTACCTGCAGGCAGATAACCCAAGTATGATGACTGTAACAGTGAAACATGATGAACATTCCCCACCAGTGGAAAATAAATACTGATATGTCCCTTGTAAGGAAAGGAGAACAACAAGGAAGAATGATAACTAAAGGAAGAGAAAAAAGGGGATGGAGGGAGGGAAACCATGACTGCAACAGTGAATACACTCTAACATCTACATTTATGATAAGTGCACACAACTGTACTATGTTCTTCATGTTGCACTGCTGCAGTCATCACATTTGGGTAGATTCCCAAAGCTGAGGAAATGGGTGGAGGTAGTCAAGGAAGCTAGGGGATGGCTAGGATGCCCTGCAAGACTGCAGAGGTAAACCTTGCCCTGGATTTGGAGAAGAGAGGCAGTTAGTACTGCTTGGTAAAAGTGTGAACAGATGTCCAGGTGGCAGAAAGGTGCAGAAGTGGAGGCTGATCTGGTGGAGTGTGTCCTGACTCCCTTTGGAGGAGGCTTACCATGCTGTTTGTAGCAGAAATTGATGCAGTGTGCTATCCATTTGGAAATGGTTTGCTTTGAGATCGCTTTGCCTTCTTCCCCTGTAGCAAAGCGAACGAGCAAGAGATCAGACTTTCTGAAGGGTTTAGTCCTGTCCAGATAGTATCCGAGCTGTCTGTGCACATCTAGAGAGTGAAGAATTCTTTCCCCCTTGTTCTGGGGATTAGGAAAGAAGGTGGGCAAATGAATGAATTACTTGACAGCCACACTGGACACCACCTTGGGCATGAAGGATGGGTTAGTTCTGAGGGATACCCGGTATGCATGGAAGATGATGTAGGGTTCCACAGCCATGAGTGCTTGCAGCTCAGAGATTCTTCTCGCTGAAGTGATGGCCAGAAAGAAGGCAGTCTTCCAGTAGAGAAATTTTAGCTCTGCAGAAGAAGCTGGTTCCAAAGGAGGCAGGGTGAGATTTTCCAAGACAAAGTTAAGGTCCCAAGCTGGCGTTGGTGCCCTTCTGGGGGGCCTCAAGTTGCTAACCCCTCTGAGGAACTGTTTGATCAAAGGGTATGAGAAAAGGGGCTGCTCAGTGGGAAAATTAGCAGAAATAGCAAAGGCATGAATTTTTATACAGGAGAAAGGGAGACCACTGTGTCAGCTAAGTAATCCAGGATGAGAGGGATGGACGGCTGTACTGTACTGGCCCCCTTAGCCTGGATTCAGGTGCAGAACCTTTTCCATTTATCTGCATAAGACTTTCTGGTACTAGGGCATGTGGCCTCATGGATAACATCCAGAACCTGTTTACTGAGGATGGCAGATTGGTCTAGGTTTAGAGAATAAACCAAGCTGCCAAATTTAGTGCCTGCAATTGGGGATGCATGAATTCCCCTTCCCTCTGGGTTAGGAGGTTTGGAATCTGAGGAGGATGCCATGGAGGCAGCAAGGACAGGCTGCGCAGCAAGGGGTACCAGTGCTGTTGGGGCCAGTCTGGAGCTATGAGAATGGTCCTTTGTTTTTCCTCCCTTGTTTTGAGCAGTACCCAGGGGATGAGAGGTAGGGGAGGAAAAGCATGGACTGAGAGCCTAACTCAGGGGAAGGACAGGGCATTCACTTTCCAAGCCATGCAGTGATGCTCCCTGGTGCAGAATTTGCTGAGCTGATGGTTGGTGTTCGAGGCAAAGAGGTCGACCTTCAGGGTTCCACATTTCTAAGTTATTAGGAAGAAGACACTTGGAGCTGCCACTCGCGTGGGTCCAAAAGGTTTCTGCATAATTGGTCTGTCAGGGAGTTGAGACAGCCTGGTAGGTACTGTGCTAACAGGTGTATTTGCATGGAAGAGGCTGTGAGCCAAAGGGTCATGGCCAGCTTGCATAGAGGGTAGGAGCGAGTCCCTCCCTGCTTGTTGATGTACCGCATCACAGTGGTGTTGCCTGTTTTGATCAGGAGAACCCCTGGAGAGAGAAAGGGTTTGAAAACTATCAAGGCATGCTGCACAGCAATCATCTCTTTTTGACTGATGTGCAGGGGGATTTGTTGTGGGCTCCATTTGCCCTGTATGCACCTGCTGTCCAAGTGTGCACCCCAAGTGTAGTCTGATGGGTCAGTGGTGAGGGTCTGGGTGGTAGGGTATGGGGAGAAGGGCAGTCCCTTGTTGTGGGAGCATGTTGTTTCCCACCAAAGAAATTATTTTCTGAGGCAAGGAATTATAGGTAGAAGAGTTTCCAGGTGTTGAGAGTGTTGACACAAAAGGCTCTTTAGGTACCACTGAGGTTTCCTCATATGCAGTCTGGCATATGGAATGAGGAGTAAGCAAGATGCCATGAACCCCAGAGCTTGCAAGATTTTCCTTGCAGAAAGCTGGGGCCTGGTGGCCAGTTGAGAAAAGTAGGCCGACAGGAAAATTTGTTTCTCTGGTGTAAGGTATGCCATCTGGGATGGTGTCCAGACTTGCTCCCAGGAAGATTATCCTTTGGGTGGGCACCTGTTTTGATTTCTTTTCTTTGATAGCGTACACTAGGGAGGATAGAAGACTCTTTACAAAAGCCAGGTGGTTAGAATGGATAGATCAAGGATGGGGCGCCAGAAAAAGTCTGGAGTAGAAGCCTTGGCCTATCTGTTCTGCAGGAACGTGCTCTACTGCCCTCAAAGAGAGCAGGGGTGGATTTGTTTTGAGCCTCTGCCCACTGATTTGGCAGTAGATCTGGGAACCCTTTTGGGGTTAGGAGGGTGTGGAAGGAAAATATGTATCCCTGAGTCACAATGTTCAGAACCCATTGGTCATTGGCAATGGTGGCCCAGGTGCTTGAGTGAAAAGAGAGTTTTCCTCCTAGGGGTAAAGTGAACGTAGGCAGAGAGGAGGTCGGGAGGAGGTGAGTCATTGTAAGTCCTTACCATTAGGGGGTGGCTTAGAACTTCCTGATTTTGAAGTGGAGGTAGTTCACTGCTTAGATCTATGCATTCCCTGGGGCTGCTGTCTGGGGGGGGGGGGTCTGTTTCCACAGGTCCTAAGCTGTGGAGCAGGAAAGGACCAGTGCTTGGAGGAAAAATGCCTGCTGAACCTAGGGGGCTGGACTTGTATGAAATCAACTGCTTGCACAGATTTTGCTTTTTCTTCATCTGTGTGCAAGGGTGCTTCCAACAATTTAGATTTGACATGGTCTGGCAGGGGTTGTTCCTTAAGCCATGCATGTCTTCTAGAGAGAGATCTAGTGACTGCTGCCCTGCAAGAAGCTTCTAGGGTGTCAAACCCACAGTACAAGTTGTGTTTAGTTACTTGACTTGCAGAATGCATTAAGTCCTGTAAATCTGTAGATTCTGCCCAAGCAGGAAAGGAGGACTTTTTTTGTTTAAGGAGTTCCAATGTATGTTGCTAATATTTAAGCATATGGATCTGACAATTTAGTGCCCTGATAGCAAGAGTAGCTGAGGTGTATACTTTTTTACCTCATCTGTCCAGTGCTCGGGTAATCCCTGTCTGAGGGGGTGGGATATTTAGCAGAGGTTGCTTTAATCTCTTTTGGCCCTTTGGGTCGGCTGTTGGATTTTTAAAAAAAATAAATATATTTGTGTGAGTCAGGGACCCTGTAGTACCCGTATGGTTTTCTGGGAGCAGGAGGTAGGGCATCAGGAGTCTAGCTGGATTCAAGGAAATAATCATCCACCAAATCCAGGACTGGGGAGATGGCCAAGGGTCTGTGTTGCAGAACATCTAGGAATTCCCAGAGTCTCTTTTTAGACTAAGGATAGTCCTGACTCTCCCATTGGAAATGCTCCCTTAAAGTATGTAGGGTTTTCCCAAAGGAAAAATCCTCTGGGGTAGAGGCTGAAGGAATGGATTCCTCTGCGTCAGAATCCTCGTAAGTGGACAGGGGCTGCATGTCTTCATAGTCAGATGCATTAGATTCATCGAACTCTTGTTCAGACAAAACTACTGGGGACAGATCTCTTCCTTTTTTAAGGGGTAGCTTGGCTTCCCCTGATCAGCACAAGGTCTTCTGCCATTTTAAGCATCTGAGAGTGAGGCAAGGTAGCAGGCGCCTGAAAGTGGGTAGTCGGTTCCTTGGGTGTGGTTAGAACCCTGGGATTAAGGAACTCGGTTGTTTTCGAAAGAACGGTAGTTGCAAAAGAAGATGTCGGTTTGTGTCGAGATTCAGAGGTGCGAAGGACTTCTTCGGAAGCCAGTGCCTGCTCAGCGGCTCTGGACCCATCCAAGGTAGAGATGACCGCAGGATCCTTAGATGATGAAGAGTTTTGCGGCATACCAGTCTCCGAAAGGGTCTAGGTAGCGACCTGCAAATCATCCGAAGTGGGCATCAAGGGATGAGAAAGCACTTCGCTGAGTAACGGTGGATTGATGACTAGCTTAACAGAAGCATCACCAGAAGGTATGGACCTGTGCGGTCTGTCTGTCTTTATCTTTATGTTTTTTTGTTAGATCTGCTGTCGGATGGGTTACCGAAGTCATATCAGAATTCAAGGACTGCACACAAAAATATCTGGCTACGGTAAGGGCAAGACGACGAATATTTCTCGTGTTAAAGCACAGAAGCAACAACGGGGGACATCGTGGTCTGGGCCTAGGCAAGTGATGCTGTAAGAGGGAATATCTCTGTGTGGTATTTGCTTTCCAGAGGCGAGACAATTATTACCTTTTTCTGACATCGGTTAGTGCAAGAAAAAAAGGATCTCCAATGGGGTACTTAGCTTTAGAAGACTTCAACTTCAATTCGGAAACGAAAACTCAGGTAGTGGCTGACCGGCACTCGTACGAATTGCTTCTGCTTCGGGCTCCACAGCAAGAAAGACTGATGTAATGGCATCAGCTGCCTTACTTTATACCACTGACGATCTGATGTCAGTCCTCAAGCAACAGCAACTGACGCAATAAAACTAAGTCTCTGGTATTCGGGCCGGCCAAGGGCTACTCTGGCAGGGATAACCCAAATGTGATGACTGCAACAGTGAAACACGAAGAACATCTGGCACCAATGTCCAAATCTATACCAAAGTACTAAACAAGCATTTATATAGATGCATGGAATCAGGAATAACTGACAGGATAAAACTTATCCTCCGCAAGGAAGAGCAAACCTGTCTGGTGGACATCTGCAATAAACAAACTATATAAACATGGAAAGATTGTTGCCCAGGACCAAGAAGGAGCAGGTGCACAATTGGAAGCAATCTCACCTTAGCTTGAACAAAGAAGAGTACTAGTGAAATGCTCTATAGACAACTTCGAGTTCAAACTGGCCACATCTACTAGAGACAAAGTTTTCTTCACATATGTCTGCAATCTCAAAGGAAGCACCCAGATATGTTCAGAACTGGTAGTCAAGGACACCAGATACACAAATACTGTAGATATAGCCAATCTATTTGGCTGACAGATTCAGCGAAAACTTCTCACCTCTGTCCCCCCAATCAGTAAACCAGGACATCCCCAGTACCTGCCCCCCACCCCTTCATTGCCTTCTCAAAGGAAAAAAATACAGCCTCCATGAGACAAGATAACATCCCAGGCTGCATTCTACATGAACTCAGCCATGAATTGGCAGCACCATTAGGCACCCTATTCAACCAAAGCCTGAGTACTGGCTTTGTCCCAGCCGAGTGGAGGACAGCCACTGTCATCCCTTTACACAAAGGTGGAGCGTCCACAGATCCAGGAAATTATAGACCCATCATCCTAACTAGCCTGATGCAAAAGCCATGGAAGAGATAATCATGGGCTCATTAACAAAGACATTGGCAACCTCCAAACACTCGACCCCACACAGTTTGGCTTTGTCAAGGGAAGGTCATGTCTGTTAAATCTGGTTGACTTCATTCAGACAGTCACCAAATCCATGGACGAGGGGAAGATGGTGCAGACTGCCTACCCTGACCTGGTCAAAGCCTTCAACACTATTCCCCACTCGTGCATAGCGGATAAACTCAACTGGACATCAATCCATATGTTACCAGAAGGGTAGCAAACTGGCTCACTGATAGAACTCACCTAATCAAAACAGAGGAAGCCACGTTAAGCAGTAGACCTGTAATGATCAGTCTTAGAGCCTCTGTTATTCGGGAGATACTTCGCTGAGGAGCAGGACAAAGCAGTGGAATATGGCTAACCAAGTTTGCAGATGACTACAACCTGGGAGCAGTCATCAATTACCCAAGTGATGTGGACGTCCTCCAAGAGGGTCTCACCCAAACAAACGACTGGTGCTAGAAACATGGCCTCAAGCTGAATGCCAAAAAATCCATCATCCCCTTTGGGGAGAGTGACGTCCCCACACATCACATTAATAATAACATCCTAAGTACACAATCAGTAGTGAGGGATTTGGTCACCCCAGGTTGATAGTAACCTGACTTTTGACCACCATGTTGCTTCCATTGTACAGAAAGCTTTCTACATGGCCCACCTTATAAGTAAGGGTATCTCATCCAGGTACAAAGAGGTCATAATATCCCTTGATTCTTCCCTTACAAGGCCAATTATTGAGTACGACACCCCCTTCGGCATGTACCGTGCAAAGCACACGCATCAGCTGGAGAGACCAGAGAGGATCCTCACAAGGAGAATCCAGGGCCTCAAACATCTACCCTATACAGATAGACTAAAAGTCCTGTCCCTCTACTCAGTTTCATACAGACTCCTCGGAAGTGACCTCTGTCTGGCATACATAGCAATCTCAGATCCCGCCTTGATGGGACTGCTGCATATTCACAAGTCAAGCTCCACTCAAACAACCCATACGCGCGACCTCAACCTGGTCTGTGATATCAATAGGACTTGTTGGCAGGAGATATTTGTGTCCCAGAGACTCAACCATCTGTGGAATAGACTCTCTCTCCATGTCAAGCAGAGCACCTCAATACACCTTTTTAAGATTAACCTGGATAACTGGATGGGAAAAGTACAGTTTTGTACCTACCATAAATGTAGATGTTCGAAGATCCACATTGCTGCAGTCCTAACACTTGGGTAGTCCGCTGTCCCTCGGTCGGCCCGAATATCAGAGTATAAGGCTGACATCGGTCAAGGCGCATTTGACTGACATCAGAACGTCAGGGTACAAATGCACATGACCGACGTCATATCCTCAGTCTTTTCTTGCCCCAGATGCCAGAAGACCCTAAAAAAGAAAGGTCCAAACCCAAAAACAACAACTAAACAACCAACCAGCCTAATATCAAAAATATGTACAATACACACCATATATATACAAAATACACAATATACCTCAGATGGATAACTCAACCCACACAACCACCTCAAACTACAGAGGGGAAGGAGGGAGGGTAAATTGGACTGCAGCAATGTGGATCTTCGAACATCTACATTTATGGTAGGTACAAAACTGTACTATGTTCTTCATCTCACATTGCTGCAGTCCTAACACTTGGGTAGAATCCCAAAGCAGAGGTAAGGGAGGATGGCTAAATTATATAGAAGCAGGAGCTGCCAAAATGCCCTGCAACACAGCAGTGGCAAAACCAGCCCTGGATCTAGAGTACAGTGGAAGGTGGTAA
The DNA here is from genome assembly GCF_019279795.1 of Protopterus annectens. NCBI lineage: Eukaryota > Metazoa > Chordata > Ceratodontiformes > Protopteridae > Protopterus > Protopterus annectens. The sequence goes on from NC_056727.1 coordinate 229,985,800, forward strand.
TGCCTAGAAAAGGTATGCACTGAACTCCAAGTGGCTGCCTCCAAAATATCCTTAGTTGCCACCCCCCTCAAAAAAGCTGTTGAAGTGGCAGTAGCCCTAGTGGAATGAGGCCTAATCCCAGCTGGAATCTCTTTGCCATGATGGGAATAACAGAAAGCAATGCAAAATCCAATCCACTTAGAAATAGTTTGTTTTGACACGGGCTTGCCCTGAGAGCACAAAGCAAACGAAACCAATAACTGCTGAGATTGTCTGAACCCTTTAGTTCTGTCCAAATAATATCGCAACTGCCTGTGTACATCTAAAGTGTGCAAAATCTTTTCCCCTTTATTTTGGGGATTTGCATAAAAAGTAGGCAAATGAATAGTTTGGTTTAAAGCCACACTAGAAACCACTTTAGGCATAAAGGAAGGATTAGTACGTAAAGATACCCTGTCCTTATGAAAAATTAAGAAAGGCTCAACTGCCATAAGGGCCTGCAATTCAGAAACCCTTCTTGCAGAGGTAATAGCCAACAAAAAAGCAGTTTTCCATTACAAATATTTCAACTCAGCAGTAGCTGCAGGCTCAAAAGGTTGTAGAGTGAGTTTCTCCAACACAAAATTGAGATCCCAAGCAGGAGTAGGAGCTCTTCGTGGGGGTCTTATATTCTTTGCCCCTCTAAGAAATTGCTTGAACAAAGGATGAGAAAACAATGGTGGGTCACAGTCATAGTGAGCTGAAATTGCTGCAGCATGAATCTTAATAGAAGAGAAGGACAAACCTTTGTGCAATAACACAGTAAGATATTGAAGAGCCACACTTAAATCAGGCTCAGAAACATCCAAATCCTTAGCTGCACTCCAAAACAAAAATCTCTTCCATTTATCTGCGTACACTTTCCTTGTACTAGGCCTTCTAGCTTCCAAAATCACATTCAAAACTTGTTGTGGAAGTTGAGACCCTCTATGGTTTAAAACAGAATATGCCAGGCTGTTAGGTGAAGAGAGTGAAGTTTGACATTGAGCAGATGGCTGTCCTCCTGGGTCAACAGATGTGGAATCAAAGGTAAAGGCCATGGAGGCTTCCGTACTAGACTTCTCAGTACTGGGTACCAGTGCTGTCGAGGCCAATCTGGAGCTATCAAAATCATCCTTGGCTTGTCCTGTCTGACCTTCAGAAGTACCTTTGGGAGGAGAGGCAGAGGTGGAAAGGCATACACATGAAGATTTTTCCAACTGAAAGAAAGAGCATCCACTTTCCAAGCTGTGGGATGAAACCTCTTCGTGCAAAACTTTGGCAGCTGGTGGTTTAGTGGAGAAGCGAACAGATCTATGTCTGGAGTTCCCCAGGACACTGTCAATTTTTGAAATACATGAAGATCCAGTTTCCACTCGTGGGGATCCATGATTTGTCTGCTTAACACATCTGCTAAGGAGTTCTGTGCTCGGCAGAAACCTTGCCTGAAGACTTAGTTGTAAACTGAGAGCAGTCTCCCACAAAATCATTGCTTGCCTGCATAGAGGATAAGAATGTGTTCCCCCTTGCTTGTTGATGTACCACATGACAGTTGTGTTGTCTGTTAGAATCAACACCTGCCCTGGAAGAAGTAAATCCTTGAAAGCTATTAATGCAAACTGGACTGCTAACATCTCCTTCAAATTGATATGCAGATGCAGTAGTCTGACAGGCCACTTGTCTTGTATCCACTTTCCGTTTAGATGAGCTCCCCAAGCTTTGTCTGAGGCATCTGTTGTTAGAATCTGACTCGCCTCTGGCCGGGTCACAGAGAGTCCCTTGTTTAGGTGACATTCCTGAGCCCACCACAAAATTCCTTTTGAATGCAAGGTATTATTTGAATGACAGTGTCCAGATCCTGGCAGTGCTGTGTCCATACATTTTTGAGATACCATTGCAACTTCCTCATATGCAGTTTGGCATTGGGAAGCACCAGAATACAAGATGCCATGAACCCTAAGGCTTGAAGGACTGTCCTTGCAGTCAGCCCGGACTGAAGAGAAAGATGATGGAAGTAAAGGGAAAGATTCTTGTTTGTCCGGGGTTAGAAAGGCCATCTGGGATGCTGTATTTAGTCTTACACCCAGAAAGCACGTCTTGAGAGGGTACTAGACTGGACTTTATTTCGTTCACAGAATACCCCAGGCATCTTAGCACTGCTATCACATATTCCAAATGACGAAGAAGCTCTTCCTTTCCTTGAGCCAGAATCAAGCAATCGTCCAAATAAGGATAGATTTGCATTCCTTTTAGCCTGAAGAAAGCTATCACTGGAGCCAGAACTTTCGTAAATACTCTGGGCGCAGTAGATAAGCCAAAGGGCAATGCAGAGAACTGATAGTGAGAAGTCCCAGTCCGAAGCAGATATTTCCTGCAACTTAGTCTGATAGGAACATGAAGGTAAGCCTCCTTGAGATCCAAAGTTACCATCCAGTGATCCTTGCCCAGCAGAGGTAAAAGTTGTTGTAACGTCAACATTTTGAATTTGGGAATGTCCAGATAAGTGTTGAGGATAGACAAATCCAAAATTGGTCTCCACGTGTTCCCCTTTTTTGGTACAAGGAACAGGCGAGAATAAAATCCTAGGCCCCTTTCTGGCATAGGAACCGGCTGTATGGCCCCTATTTGGAGTAACAGAGAAACTTGCTTGTGAGCCTCTATTCTTTGTTGAGGAGGAATGTCTGGCATGCCTTTGAAAGGAGGCAAGGTATGGAAATAAAACCTGTAACCGTGATGTATGATATCCAACACCCATCTGTCTTGGGTAATCAAAAGTACAGTTTTGTACCTACCATAAATGTAGATGTTCGAGGATTCCATTGCTGCAGTCCTGACTATTGGGTATAGTCTTTTCTTGCCCCAGATGTCAGAAGACCCTAAAAGACAAGTCCCAAAAAAAATATAAGCATGTAAACTCAACATTTATGGTAGGTACAAAACTGTACTATGAATCCCAAAGCAGTAGGAGCTGACAACATGCCTTGCAAAACAGCTGTGGCAAAACCAGCCCTAGACTTAGAGTAGATAGGAAACTGAACTCCAAGTAGCTGCTTCCAAAATACCCTTAGAAATGCTGTTGAAGTGGCAGTAGCCCTAGTGGAATGAGGCCTAATCCCAGCTGGAATCTCCTTGCCATGATGGGAATAACAAAATGCAATGCAAAAAATCCACCTAGAAATAGTTTGTTTTGACACAGGCTTGCCCTGTGAACTCTGGGACTGCCTAAAATCTGCCTGTGTACATCTAAAGTGTGCAAAATCTTTCCCCTTTTTTTGAGGGTCACTAGAAACCACCTTAGGCATAAAGGGCGTAATGATACCCTATCCTTATGGAAAATAGGGCTCTACTGCCATAAGGGCCTGCAACTCAGACACCCTTCAATTCAGCAGTAGCTGCAGGCTCAAAGGTTGTACACAAAATTGAGATCCCAAGGGGGTCTTATATTCTTTGCCCAGGTGGGTCACAATCATAGTGAGCTGAAATTGCTGCAGCATGAATCTTAATGGAGAAGGACAGCTCAGAAATCTCAAATTCTTTGCTGTCTGTAAAATAAAATCTCTTCCACTCCTTGTACTAGGTCTTCTAGCTTCCATATAAAACTTGTTGAGGAAGTTGAGACCTGTTGTGTTTCAACACGAATATGCCAGGCTGTTAGATGAAGAGAATGAAGCTTGACATTGAGCAGATGACCGTCCTTCTGGGCCATGGAGGCTTCTGTACCAGACTCCGTAGTAGTGGGTACCAGTGTTGCGAGGCCAATCTGGAGCTATCAAAATCATCCTTGGCCTGTCTTAATAGTAAGGTTTTCCAACTGAAATGAAACCCCTTTGTGCTACTTTGGCAGCTGGTGGTTTAGTGGAAGCGAACAGATCTATGTCTGGAGTTCCTGAAGATCCAGTGATCCATGATTTGTCTGTAACACATCTGCCTTGCCTGAAGAGTTAGTTGCAAGAAAATCATTGCTTGCCTGCACTTGTTGATGTACCACATTGTGTTGTCTGTTAGAATCAACACCTGCAAACTGGACTGCTAACATCTCCTTCATGTTGATATGTAGATGCTGTAGTCTGGCAGGCCACTTGTCTTGTATCCACTTTCCATTTAGAGATCTGACTTGCCTCTGGCGGGCGCATTCCTGAGCCCACCTTTTGAAGGCAAGGTATTATTTGAATGACAGTGTCCAAATCCTGGCAGTGCTGTTTTGAGATACCACTGTAGCTTCCTCATATAATGCTTGAAGGACTGTCCTTGCAGGACTGATGAGATAGTTGATGGACTCTTTTGTTTGTAAAAACATCTGGGCTGCTGTATTCAGTCTCACACCCAGAAAGCACATGTCCTGAGAGGGTACTAGACTGGACTTTATTTCTAGGCATCTTAGCACTGCTCAGATGCTGTAGAAGGTCTTCCTTTTCTTGTGCCAGAATCAGGCAGTCGTCCAAGTAAGGATAGATTTGAAGATAAGCCAAGGCAATGCAGAGAACTGATAATGAGAATTTCCAGGTAAGCTTCCTTGAGATCTAAAGTTACCATCCAGTGATTCAACATCTTGAACTTGGGAATGTCCAAAAGCGTGTTGAGTGGTCCACGTGTTCCCCTTCTTTGGTACAAGGAACAGAGGGACTGGAAACTTGCTTGTGAGCCTCTTTTCTTTGTGGAGGAGGAGCGTCTGGCATGCCTTTGGGGCATTGTATGGAAATAAAATCTGTAACCGTGGTGAATGATATCCAACACCCATTTGTCTTGAGTAATTAAATCCAAATTTTCTTTGAAAGAGACAGTCTCTGGCAGCTGACCCTGCCCTCAAATTTCTACTAAAAAAATCTTTAACAGTTTGCATAGACTTAGCTTTGTCCTCCATTTTCTTTAAAACTGCTTCAAACAACACATCAGACTGTCTTTAGGCCCTTGAGTTCCTGAATCCTGGCCTTCCCATTTAAAGTGCTCCCTCATGGAGTGGAATCATCCACATCAGAATCAGAATAAGTAGGATACTCCTGCATATCTCATCCTGTAATAGTATAGCCTGGGACTCTCCAATTTTCTTTGAAAAGTGCCAACCTTCCTCCCAAAGGTGCTGCCAGGCGAGAAGGTTCTGGCAGCTGAAAAGGTAGGTCATTGGGTCTGTTTACGAAAGGACTGACCCCTGCCCTCACCGAAGACTGTGCAGGAGAACCCCCAGTTCTAGGCCTGAAAGAGCCCTGACCTCTGCCCTGCCACGTCTAGATCTACCCCTAGACTGGGAATCATAAGAAGGATCGTCCACCCCTTAGTAGGCCAATTTCTACTAAACTTTGGAGGCTGAACCTGCAAAAAATCTTTTACAGTCTGCATAGACTTAGCCTTGTCTTCCATTTTCTTTAAAAGTGCCTCAACAGGAGAACCAAACAAGACATCAGATTGCAAAGGGGCATCCAAAATCCTAGTTTTAACATGGTCAGATAAATTTTGATCCCTCAGCCAGGCATGCCTGCGAAGAACTGACCCAGTGGCAGCCACCCTAGAGGAGGCCTGTACAGCATCAAAACCACATTGCAAAGAATGCTTACCCACCTGTTCAGAAACATGCACTAAATCCTGTAACTCTTTACAATCAATACCTTCCGCCAGAGCATCAACCTTAGATTTCAACTGTGAAAGGAGATAATTTTGATATTTTAACATGTGAAACTGGCAATTCAAAGCTCTCATGGCTAGAGAGGAAGAAGTATAAACTTTCTTTCCCCATCTATCCAAGGCCCTGGCCTCTTTATCTGCAGGAACCGGATTCTTGACAACAGAAGCCTTAACACCCTTAGGCCCCTGGCTAACAGTTTCAGGGTCTGCCCTAGGACTCTTAAAAAGATACTTATGAGATTCAGGCACCCTGTAATACCTATCTGGTTTAACAGGAGCAGGAGGCAAAGAATCAGGATTAAGAGAAGCCTCTGCAAACACATCATCCACCACATTCAAAACAAGAGGTATAGCCAAAGGCCTATGCTGGGGTAAAAACAAAAATTCCCTAAGTCTTTTCCTGGAGTCAGAGAAGTCCTGACCTTCCCATTTAAAGTGCTCTCTCATGGAGTGAAGGGTCTCTGAAAAAGAAAAATCCTCAGGAGGAGAAGCAGAAGGAGTAGAATCATCAACATCAGAATCAGAATAATGAGAATACTCCTGCAAGTCTTCAGCCGAAGACTCAGACACATCCAAAGCCTGCTCATAATCCCCCAACACTGGCTCCATCCTAGGCCTCTTATCAGGAGGGGGCATAGAGCCTCTAATTAAAGTAATTAAATCTTCTGCCATTTTAAGCATGTGCTTCTTGGGCACAGAACCTGAAGAACTAGGAGTGACACCCACAGTAGCTAAACTGGACCTGCCTCTAGGAGAAGCCTTGGAAGCAGAAAGAGGGCCTAGACACCTTAGGAAGGGAGGGGAGTAAAGTAATCTGAGAAGCCCCTATAGCCTGACCTGCCTCCTGGGAGGCCACATCCTGTAAAATCAAAGTTTCTCCCTGGGACTACAGAGAGGCCTCCGTCGGAACCACGGTTCCCTGGCCTCTAAAGAACCGGCGTCCGGTTCGGACGACTCCTCTAACCTAGGTTTAACTGCCTTGTCCTTGCGCTTCTTTGAGGAAGTCGGCGCCGGAGCATCCGACGGCATATTGTAATTGCACCGCTTCCCAAAGACCAACCTGGCACAATCCAATCTTCGCTTTATAGTGCGTTTATTAAACCTAGCACAAAGCGACACCCAACAACGTCGTGCTCAGGTCCCAAACAAGGTATACACAAATTATGGTAGTCCCTATGGAATCTGTTTCCCACAAGAAATACAGTTATTCACTTTTTCTGACATCCGGTAAACCACTGAGGCAAGAAAAACCAAAATATTCCCTAGCGGGTACTTAACCAACTCTGACTTGGTCTGAAACTCCGATTGAAAAATTTCAGAACGCCGAACGGCACTTGCAACACTGCTTCTGCATCGGACCATGCGGCAAAAAAGACTGGGGATATGACGTCGGTCATGCGCATTTGTACCCTGACGTTCTGATGTCAGTCAAATGCGCCTTGACCGACGTCAGCCTTATACTCTGATATTCGGGCCGACCGAGGGACAGCGGACTACCCAAGTGTTAGGACTGCAGCAATGTGAGATGAAGAACATCAGAAAAAACACTCCTAGGATTCCACCTGTGTCCATGCTGGACAGGGGCTTTCGAGGCTGATTTGTCTAAACAGGGGTTAAAGTCTTGGTTAGACTTGTAAGGGCCTCAGAGCCAATAGCCTAGTAACCTCCTATGATCCATAAAATTTCTGCATCCCTTATTTTTTTTGCCAATTGTTCTAAATATAACGCAAATAAAAAGGAAAGAGGACACCACTGCCTGATTCCTTTGCTCAAACAAAATTATCAGAATGGACCCAACCCACTTAAATTTTCACCTCAGATCCCTCATATATTCTCCTAATCAACCTTATATTTTTTTTCAGGAAATGCAAATGCTTCCATTGCTCTGCTCATAAAGTCCCAGCTTACTCTATCAAATGCTTTCTCTGCATCAAGACCCACCAGCAACAATGGTATTTTCTTACTTTCTGCTTCCCCCTGGGTTATTTATGTCCCATTAATGTTATCAAATGTTTGCCTCCCCTCCACAAAACCACACTGATCCATATTGATCAGTTCTGGTTTTACTTCTGCCATTCTTTTAGCTATTACAGACATGAACACTTTATAATTATGGTTTAGTATTGAACTGGACCTGTATTAAGCTGGATCTGATGAACCCTTACCCTCCCTTAGGTATTACAACTACTAGTGCTTTCTTCCAGAATGGTAGTACTTCTCTTAAGATACTGTTAAACAAAACCATCCAGATCTTTCATTTTTTTTCCCACCCACCTTCCAAACTTCCACAGGAATACCATCTATTCCTGGGGACTTTACTGTAGATTAGTTATACATCACAATTTTCATCTCATCTCTTCCTACCCTGACTGGTAGCAATTGAGCCTCATCTACCTCTAACCTTGGCATATTTAATTCTTCCATAAACATTTCCTTCTATATCTTTTCTTGATTTTCCTATTTCTCTGTTATAGAGAGACTCAATTTCTCAAATATTTCTAATACCTCTAAAGGATTTTGTTATCTTCTTTGTTATACGCTCCCTAAGTTTGGTGACAGCCCTTTCTACTTTCTGTTGCCCGAGTCATTGTTCTAAAAGTTTTTGTGCTCTAGTGTTATCAAAACCGGTTGCTTAACAGCAATCTTTCTAACTTTGCACATATTACCAAGGTAATCCCAGATTTTCTGCCCAGCATTCTGCCGTTGAACCTCTTCTTGTACTGAGATTCCCCCATTCTGTAATACTTTCACATTTGTCAGCATCTCTAAATAAAATTACTTCACCATAGCTCCCTTTCTTTGATTTCCATCCTATTTTTAAACTCCACCTTAATTTTATCCCACTCCCTAGCTAGTACAGCTCCTGAATAATCTCCACTACCCATTCCTTAAATTCCTCTCTTTTCAACAAATAGGTGGGAAAGTGCCAATGTCTCATTTTTATTTCATTACCGTATTTTTTTTATTTTAGTTATTATTGGCACAGGATCTGAAAAAAGTTAATGGGTGGATATAAAGACCTTCAATTAAATGCATGTTTCTGTGACATGTAAATTGTCTAGCCTAGCCCAGTTTTTATATATTGAGGAATAACATGTAAATTCACTCCGAACTCCTATTACTGAATTCAAATCTTCCATGCCAGATATTTTCATAAATACCTTCCTTTGTTGCATCTTCCCTTCTGGGTCCCCCAGACATCCTCATAGGAGGTTACTAGGCTATTGGCTCTGAGGCCCTTATAAGCCTAGCTGCAAATCAAGTTCTAGTACCCACCTACAAGTAATATTCCTTGCTGAAAACGGATTTCTCCCAGAATTTTTCTTTAGCTCCACTACAGCAGTTTTAGGTAGAATGTAAATTACATGCGAGTGTAATCCTCCTCCCTTGCCAGTAGCCCATTAGCACTACAAATCTGACATTATCTTTTTTTATCTTCTTCTAGCACTATTGGAGCTCCTCTTGCAATTAACACAAGTACTCCTCTTTTCCTTTGTCCCAGGTACTGAATAACCATCCTGAAAACTTTTCTTTATCAAATTCACATGTTCACTTCTTTTTAAGTGAGTCTCCTGTAACACTGCTACTTGCACTCTACATTTTTTTAATATAGTTCACTACTCGTTTGTATTTATCTGTAAAGCCATTTACATAAAAAGACGTAAAGCATCACTGTAATAAAAAGTTATTATTCCCAGTTTATGTAGAATGCCTTTGTTGTTGTACGTCTAGTCCCAGCTTTTATTTTACATGCATACATGGTTTGTCAGGTTGAACTTTTATATAGTTGTTTCTTGTCATATCCATTTCAGACAGACACATTTTATAAAACAAAAAGCAAACAACCCCAATACCCAATAAAATCTATTAACTTAACACACCCGCCATAAAGTCTGCTCTTCAAATTTCCCCTCATAACTAGCCAATTTTTTTAATTTTAGCACTCAAATCTGTTACTTTGAGCTCAGCACTTGTTAAGAAATCGTTGTAAGCACTAAATAAGCTACAAATTACTAAAGCACTCAACTTTCCTCACTTGTCTAGAGGAAAACAGTTTTTAGTACTTTAAGCATGTCTAAGGGTCTGTTCCTGTGTTTTCTCCTGTCTACCTGATGAAACTGGGCATCTTGGGACAAAGCAGCAATTGCCTCATGTACACAGACAACCTTCTCCTATCACCCAACACTACAACCTGTGAGAAATGCACTTATATAGCCAAACTTGCAGCAAAGCTCTTCCCCGAAGACTGGCTGAAACAGTCAAGAGAAGGTAAAAGTACAGTTTTGTACCTACCATAAATGTAGATGTTCGAGTGCTAATACAGCTGCAGTCATAACAGATGGGTTCTCCTGCCGTCAGGCGGGTCCTCGGTCGGCCGAATTCCAAAGTCTAGGTCCGGCGTCGGTTGTCGTCGCTTCTTCCCTGATGTCAGTGAGACAGGGGTATAAAAGAACCAGCCGACGCCATTTTCTTCAGCTTTTCTTGCCCCAGATGTCAGGTGCCCCCAGAAGGAAGGCAATACATAAAATTATGTAATAATGCAAAGCAATATAATCAAAGACCAGTAGTTGCAAGCAAATACACCATAAAAGAAGACCCCTAGAGGGGAAGGAGGGAGGGAAACCTGGACTGCAGCTGTATTAGCACTCGAACATCTACATTTATGGTAGGTACAAAACTGTACTATGTTCATCGTGCATACAGCTGCAGTCATAACAGATGGGTAGAATCCCAAAGCTAAGAAAGGGGTGGTAGGCACTAAGTGGAGCTAGGAGGAGCCAAAATGCCCTGCAAGACTGCAGTGGCAAAGCTTACTCTAGATTTGGAGTATAATGGTAGGTTGTAGTGCTTAGAGAAGGTATGCACAGAACTCCAAGTGGCTGCTTCTAAAATATCCTTGGTAGGAACTCCTCTGAAGAAGGCTGCAGAGGTGGCTGTGGCCCTGGTAGAATGAGTTCTAATGCCTGTAGGTACAGTTTTGCCATGAAAGGAATAGCAAAAGCGTATGCAGTGGGCTATCCATTTTGAGATTGTCTGTTTGGATATTGACTTTCCTTGAGCTCCTACAGCATAGGCCACAAAAAGCTGTTCTGATTTGGTTTTGTTCTGTCCAAATAATAACGCAGTTGTCTGTGGATGTCCAAGGAATGCAGTAATCTCTCCCCTTTGTTTTGAGGATTAGGATAAAAAGTAGGTAAATGTATGGCCTGATTTAAAGCTACCCTGGATACCACTTTAGGCATAAAGGACGGGTTGGTACGTAATGAAACTCTGTCCTGATGGAAGATGATAAAAGGCTGGACAGCCATAAGAGCCTGTAGTTCTGAAACTCTGAGCTGAAGTGATAGCCAGAAGGAAAGCTGTTTTCCAGGACAAATATTGTAAATCTGATGAGGCAGCTGGCTCAAAAGGAGGCAAAGTCAGTTTTTCCAGAATGAAATTAAGATCCCAAGCAGGTATTGGTTGTTTTCTTGGAGGTCTTAAATTCTTAGCCCCTCTGAGGAACTGTCTTAATAGAGGGTGAGAGAATAAAGGTGGATCAGTGTTGTATTCTGCAGAAATGGCTGAGGCATGGATTTTAATGGAGGAGAACGAAAGTCCACTGCTTAGCAGTTCAGCCAAATATTGTAGTATTTGAGGTAAATTCAGTTTTCCAGGGCACTGGCCTTTTTCTCATTCCAAACACAAAAACGTTTCCATTTTGCAGAGTAAGCTTTTCTAGTTGATGGCCTTCTGGCCTCCAAAATGACATCCTGCACTTGCTTGGAGAGCAGGGCCTGCTGCGATGCTAAGGAATCTTCCATGCGGCTAGATTGAGTGTTTTCAGCTGACTGTGAAGAGTTTTGAAGCTGTGCTGAGTCAGAAGAAGAGGCATTAGAGGCAGGGTCCATGGTGGGGAATGTGTCAGGCTCCTCAGGAGTGGGTACCAGTGTTGCCTTGGCCAGTCCGGAGCAATGAGGATCATCTTTGGTCTGTCTGCTCTGGTCTTCAATAGGAATTTGGGCAGCAAAGGAAGAGGTGGGAAGGCATAAACTGTCATTGATGTCCAACTGAAAGAGAGAGCGTCCACTCTCCAGGCCTTTGGATGGAAGATCCTTGAGCAGAATTTTGTCAATTAATGATTTTTGTGGGAGGCAAAGAGATCTATGTCTGGCCTTTCCCATTCTTGGATTATTTCTGTAAAAACTTTTGGATGCAACTTCCATTCGTGTGGATCTGTCATATTCCTGTTTAGGTTGTCTGCCAGCGTGTTTTCCTTGCCTGGCAAGTACTGTGCTTGTAGTTCCATTTGTAAGTCCATGGCCATGTTCCAAAGTGACATGGCCAGTCTGCATAGGGGATAAGAATGTGTTCCTCCCTGCTTGTTTATGTACCACATAACTGTGGTGTTGTCTGTTCTTATCAATAGCTGACCTGGTTGTAGAAGGTCCTTGAAAGCTGTAATAGCATTTATCACTGCTAGCATTTCTTTTTGATTGATGTGAAGGTGCTTTTCTTTTTGGGTCCATTTGCCCTGAATGCACCGGTCTGTCATGTGCAAACCCCAGGCGTAGTCCGAGGCGTCTGTTGTGATGACTTGATTTGCTTGAGGCTTGCTGAATGGAAGACCTGTGTTTGTTTGGCATGCTTGAGCCCACCACAGAAATTCCTTTTGCAGACATGGAATTAGTGGTATTATTGTTTCCAAACTGTGGCTGTGTTGAGACCATATGTTTTTAGGTACCATTGTAGTTTTCTCATATGCAGCTTTGCACATGGGATTAGTAAGATGCAAGATGCCATGAATCCCAGAGCCTGCAGGATTTTCCTTGCAGTCAGCCTGGTGCAATTTGCCAGTGTTCTGAAATATTGAATTAGTTGCTCCTGCTTCTCTGGCGTGAGGTAGGCCATCTGGGTGTTTGTGTCCAAATTGGCACCCAGGAAAATTATCTTCCGAGAGGGTATTAGTCTTGATTTCTCTTTGTTGACTGTGTATCCTAGAGAGTTTAATAACATTATTACATAAGCCAGATGTTTCAGAAGAATGTGCTTGCTGTCCACTTGGATCAGGCAGTCGTCCAAATAAGGGTACATTTGTATCCCTTGAAGTCTGCCGTAGGCAATTACTGATGCCAGGCATTTCGTGAATACTCTGGGCGCAGTAGATAAACCAAAGTGCAATGCAGAGAATTGATAATGGGTTGAACCTGCAAGAAATCTGAGGTATCGTCTGCAATTTTGTCTGATTGGGACATGCAGGTATGCCTCCTTGAGGTCCAATGTTACCAGCCAAGACTCCTTGCCCAGCATGGGAAGAAGTTGCTGTAGAGTGAGCATCTTGAATTTTGATGCAGTAGGAATGTGTTTAGGATGGAAAGATCCAAAATAGGTCTCCAATCTTTTCCCTTCCTTGGCACCAGAAATAGCCTGGAATAAAAACCTTGACCTTGTTCGTGTGTTGGTACCTCTTGAATAGCTTTCATATTTATAAGATCTGAAATTTGCTTTTGTGCCTCTGCCCTTTGATTGTGTGGCAGGTTTGGCATGCCTTTCATTTTTGGAAGGGTATGAAAATGGAATTTGCAGCCTCTGTTTATAATGTTCAGGATCCATTTGTCCTTTGTGACAATATGCCAATTTTTTTGAGACTAGTGCCAGCTTTCCTCCTAAGGGGGCTGCCATTTGAGACCTGGTTGGCATGCAAAGGGGAAAGTCATTGGTTTTGCTTTCTGAAAGATTGCGAGTTGTCCTCACCACCTCTTCGGGTAGGAGCTTGCCATTGTCTGCCTCTGTACGAGCCTTGTGTTTGTCCTCTGCCCCTCGGGCGCCTGTATCTGCCTCTTTGGGGTCTGTCTGTGGCAGGAAAGGACCAGTTTTGGAAGGCCAATTTCTACTAAAGCGTGGGGTTGAACCTGCAGAAATTCTTTCACAGTTTGCATTGATTTAGCCTTTTCCTCCATTTTCCGTAATACTTCCTCAGCATTTGCCCCAAATAGTACATCCTTTTGAAGAGGCGTCTAGTAATTTAGCTTTGACATGATCAGGCAAGGCTTGTTCCTTGAGCCAGGCATGCCTACGTATGACTGAGCCTGTAACAGCAGCTCTACATGAGGCCTCTAGAGCATCAAAACCACATTGTAAGGTATGTTTACCCACTTGTTCTGCACTATGCATCAAATCCTGCAACTCCTTCATGTCTGGTTGTTCAGGTTGTGACATTTTACTTTTCAATTGAGATAACAGAAACTGTTGGTATTTTAGCATATGAAACTGACAGTTTAAGGCCCTCATGGATAAGGTAGCCGAGGTATATACCTTCTTTCCCCACCTTTCTAAGGATATGGAATCTCTCTCGGAAAGCAATGGGTTTTTGGCAATGGAGGCCTTAACTCCCTTGGGCCCCTGTGAGATGGTTTCTAGGTCAGCAGCATGGCTTTTGTATAGAAATTGGTGTGAGTCAGGAACCCTGTAGTACCTGTCAGGCTTAACTGGAGCTGGAGGAAGAGAGTCCGGGTTAAGGCAGGCCTCCGAGTAAACATCATCTAGGATGTCCAGGACAGGAGGTATAGCCAGAGGCCTGTGTTGGGGTAACAAAAGAAATTCCCTGAGCCTTTTCTTGGAATCTGAATAATCCTGGCCTTCCCAGTGGAAGTGTTCCCTTAAGGTATGCAGAGTTTCACCAAATGAGTAATCCTCAGGAGGGGATACAGAAGGAATAGATTCCTCTGCATCAGAGTCTTCAAAAGGGGAGTAAGACTGTTCCTGATAATCAGAGTACTCTGAAATAATGGAGCCCTGATCAGAGGAGGGGGAATCTTCCTCTACTTTTGTCCGGAGGTGGCTGAGAACCTCTGATTAGAGTAATTAAATCCTCAGCCATTTTAAGCATCTATTTCTTAGGCATGGGGCCTGGAGATGGACCCTGTGTAGCTGGTCTCTTAGGGTGCATGGTAGCTTTAGACTTGGTGAAAGCCTTGATGGAGAAAGAAGAGGAAGGTCTGAAGACACCTTGAGTGGAGGTGGACCTGTCCACATTCTGTGTTTCAACGCCAAGCATGGCTTCGGTATCTGTAGTCAGGGTGTGGGCCGAGGAGCCTGCGACCTCGGGTACAGGAGACACCGCCAAAGATGTGTCGTCGGTAATCAGGGGCTGCGTAGGCGCCTCGCTGAGAACCGGACCACGTGTAGTTGGCTTTGGCGTGGTGTCGGTAGAGGCCGCGGACCTCGAGTGTCGGTCCTTGTCTTTGCGTTTTTTTAGACAAAACCGGAGTCGGAGTATCCGACGACATAGTATAGTTAAATGCTTTCTCAAAATAATGCTGGGCGAACTCCGCCCGACGCTTAATAGTGCGTTTGTTGAATGTAGCACAAAAGCGACAGACCGAGACGTTGTGGTCTGGGCCTAAACAAGGAATACAGAGGGAATGGAAATCCTTATGTGGTATTTGCTTCCCACAAGAAATACAATTATTTACTTTGTCTGACATCGGTCTGAGGCAAGAAAAAGTTTCCCCAACGGGGTACTTTTAAGAAGACTTCGGTTCCAAATTTTTCGTAATCTCAGGAGCTGGCTGACCGGCACTTGCGAACTGCTTCTGCTTCGGGCACCGCGCGGCAAGAAAGACTGAAGAAAATGGTGTCAGCTGGTTCTTTTATACCCCTGTCGCACTGACGTCAGGGAAGAAGCGACGACAACCGACGCCGGACATAGACTTTGGAATTCGGCCGACCGAGGACCCGCCTGACAGCAGGAGAACCCATCTGTTATGACTGCAGCTGTATGCATGATGAACATCCAAAGGATATTGCCAACATCCTGGCAAATAGGTTCAGTGCTAACTTTGCCCCCCTCTCTCCCACTAAAGGGCCCATCTCTATACCGGAAGAATGCAAAGTTCCTGCAATCATGGCTGCACAGGTAAAAACTACACTCTCCAAAGCCAAGAACACAGCATTCATGGGACCAGACAACATTCCAGGCTGCGTTCTACATGAACTACAGAATTAACTGGTACCCCACCTAAGCAACATGTTCAATCATAGCCCCACCTCAGGCTTTGTGCTCACTGAATGGCGCACAGCGACAGTCATCCCACTCCACAAATGGGGGAGCCACCACAGACCCCGGGAACAACTGCCCCATTAGCCTAACGAGCCTGATCTGTAAGGCCATGGAACGCATCATCATGAAACTTATAAACAAAGACATTGGTAATCTCCAAACTCTGGATCCCACCCAGTTCGGGTTTGTTAAAGGCAGATCATGTCTCCTAAACCGGATAGACTTCTTTGCAACAGACACCAATGCTTTAGACGAGGGTAAGGTGGTTCACACAGCCTATCTAGATCTCGCCAAAGCTTGTGACACCATCCCCCACTCTGGAATTATAGATAAACTCATTAAACTAGGTATAAATCCCTATGTTACAAGATGGGTTGCCAACTGGCTCACTGACAGAACCCACAATGTGAAAGTAGCAGACTCCAAATCAGACTTCAGACCAATAACAAGTGGAGTACCACAGGGTTCAGAGCTGGTTCGTCTCCTGTTTGGTAGATCTTTGGCTAACAAAGTTCGCAGATGACTGCAAACTAGAAGCCATAATCAAAACTCCTACCGATGTTGACATTATACAAAAGGGTTTCACTGAGACAGATGCCTGGTGTCAAAGTCATGGCCTCAAGCTCAATGCCAAGCAGTGCATTGTCATCCTATTTGTTAAAAACTCTGCACCTATGAGCTATCACATAGGTGGTAGTCTACTTAACACCGAAAGTGTGACAAGAGACCCTGGGACACAGGTGGACTGTAGTTTCTCCTTTGATAATCACATTGCCACAGTAATTAGGAAATCCTTCTACGTGGCACACCTCATCACAAAAGTTTTCTCATCCAGAAAAAAAGGATTTCATTGTTCCCCTCTATTCGTCACTCATTAGACCCATTACAGAGTACAACGCCCCTTTTGGTATGTACCTGACATGACAACTGGAAAGGCCGCAGACATACCTCACAAACAGGATTACTGGCCTCAAACAGATGCCCTACGCAGACCATCTCAAAAATACTCCAGCTTTACTCCGTTGCATATCGCCTACTCAGAGGAGATCTCTGCCCAACATACAAAGCTATGTCAAACCCAGAGCTGTTGGACATGCTCCACTTCAAGAAATCCCAATCCCTCTGAGCTACATGCTCTAGGGACCTAAACCTTGTCACCACAGTAAACAGAACATGCTGGAGGGATAGATTCCTGTCCCAGAGACTTCAAGAGACAACAAAACTAGGCAGCCAGCCTCTACAAGATTGTTTTCATGGAAACATGAAAACCAACTGCAGAGTTGTTACTAAGCTTACATGCATTTGCTAGAAAAAAAAGGGGTGATAATATTAAGTGCTCTTTTTCATTTACTTGCTCTGTCTTAACACTTGTTAATAAATCAATTTAAGGTCTTTAATGCAGTTACTACCCTATATAAGAATGAGAAAATGCACATTCATCTCTGTTTTATCATGCTGTTTAACCAGGCTTTTTTATGCATTGTAGTGCCCATATTTCTTAAAACTGAACAAGAGAGGAAGAAGGGAGAAAAACATAGAACAGAAGCACCTGTTTACAATCCCCATCACACTTAAAGTACAGTTTTGTTTTGTACCTACCATAAATGTAGATGTTAGAGTGTATACCCTGCTGCAGTCATCACACTAGGGTTATCCTGCCGTCAGGTGGTCCCGCAGTCGGCCTGAATTCCAAAGTCTTGGTCCGGCGTTGGTTGCTGTCGCTTCTTCCCTGACATCAGTGCGCCAGGGGTATACAAGAGGCACCCGATGCCATTTTCTTCAGTTTTTCTTGCCTCAGATGTCAGGTGCCCCCCTCAAAAGATGGTCAGCAGATAGTACCAATAACAAAAACTTAGCACAAACAAAACATCCCTCCAGCTATAAGTAAATACACCACAAAGGTTGTATCAGATTTTTAGTTCGGTCAGAGGGGATGGAGGGAGGGCAACCTGGACTGCAACAGGGTATACACTCGAACATCTACATTTATGGTAGGTATAAAACTGTACTATGTTCATCGTGTTACCCTGCTGCAGTCATCACACTTGGGTAGAATCCCAAAGCTAAGGATGGGAGGTGGAGTCAAACAGGGTTAGAGGAGGCTAGAAGGCCCTGCAAAACTGCAGTGGTGAAGCCAGCTCTAGTCTTAGAGTAAAGTGGTAAGTGATAGTGCTTGGTGAAGGTGTGTACCGAACTCCAAGTTGCAGCTTCCAGAATATCCTTGGTTGGCACCCCCCTGAGGAAGGCTATAGATGTAGCTGCTGCCCTGGTGGAGTGGGGCCTTATGCTAGCAGGAACTGGTTTTCCATGATGAGTGTAGCAAAAACGTATGCAATGTCCTATCCATTTGGAAATGGTCTGTTTTGAGATGGCCTTTCCTTGTGATGCTGTAGCATAGGATACAAAAAGTTTGTCAGATTTTCTGAAAGCATTAGTTTTATCCAAGTAGTAATGTAGTTGCCTGTGAATGTCCAAGGAATACAGGAGTCTTTCTCCTTTGTTCTGTGGATTTGGAAAGAAGGTGGGTAAGTGGATGGTTTGATTTAGAGCCACACTGGATACCACCTTTGGCATAAAGGAGGGGTTAGTTCATAGAGAAACTCTGTCTTGATGAAAAATGAGGAAAGGCTCTACTGCCATTAGTGTCTGTAGCTCTCAGACTCTTCAGGCTGAAGTAAATGCTAGCAGCAGGGCAGTCTTCCATGATATAAACTTTAAGTCAGCTGAGAAAGCTGGCTCAAAAGGTGGCAGCATATGTTTTTCCAAAACAAAATTGAGGTCCCAAGTTGGTGTTGGCGCTCTCCTGGGAGGCCTAATGTTTTTAGCCCCTCTGAGATACTGCCTTAGAAGTGGATGCGAAAATAAGGGAGGATCCGCGTTGTAGTGAGCTGAAATAGCTGAGGCGTGGATTTTAATAGATGAAAAAGAAAGTCCTTTGTGTAACATCTCAGTTAAATATTGTAGAATCTGAGGCATGTCCGGCTGAAGGGTATTTTAGCCTTTAGCTTGGTTCCAGGCGCATAATCTTTTCCATTTGTCTAAGTAGGCTTTCCTGGTGCTGGGTCTCCGGGCCTCCAGAATGACATCCATAACAAATTGTGAAAGAGGGGCTGGCTGGTTGCTTAGGTGATTTGCCATGCAGCCAAATTTAAGGTTTTGAGCTGGCTGTGTAGAATCTGACTGCCTTGCTGTGTGAGTAGATGAGGAATTTGTGGTAAAATCCATGGTGGGCCCTGGGCCATGTTCCTTAGTAGAGGGTACCAGTGCTGGCATGGCCAGTCAGGGGCAATGAGCATCATTCGAGGTCTCTCCATCCTGACTTTCAGTAGCACCTTTGTGAGAAGGGGCAATGGAGGAAAGGCATATACTGTCAGCATTTTCCAACTGAATGAGAGTGCGTCCACTTTCCAAGCTTGATGGTGAGATGTCCTTGTGCAAAATTTTCATTTACTGTGTACCCTAGGCAACTTAGGTGTTTTACAAAGGCCAGATGTTGTAACAGAATGTCCTTGCTTTCTGCTTGGATGAGGCAGTCATCCAGGTATGGGTATATTTAAATTCCTCTGTCTGCAGTATGCAATTACTGATGCCAGGCATTTTGTGAAGACCCTGGGTGCAGTAGATAAGCCAAAGGGCAGTGCAGAGAATTGGTAATGGGTTGAACCTGCAATGAAACGGAGGCATCTTCTGCAATTTTGTCTGATAGGGACATGCAGGTATGCCTCCTTGAGGTCCAACATTACTAGCCAAGCTTTCTTGCCCAACATGGGAAGAAGCTGCTGTAGTGTTAGCATCTTGAATTTGGGAAATTGCAAGAAGGTGTTTAGAATTGAAAGGTCCAGAATGGGTTTTCCAAGCATTGTCCTTTCTGGGGACTAGAAAGAGCCTTGAGTAAAATCTTTGGCCTTGCTCCTGTGTAGGTACCAGTTGAATGGCTCTCATGTCCATAAGAGCTGTAATTTGTTTTTGTGCCTCTGCCCAATGATTTTGTGGAAAGTTTGGCATTCCTTTTGCATGGCTGAGGCCGTGTGCCAAAGGGTCATAGCAAGCCTGCATAGAGGATAACAGTGAGTCCCCTCCCTGCTTGATATACCACATCACCAAGGTGTTGACCGTTTTGATCAGTAGAGGCCCTGGGGAGAGTAGGGGTCTGAAAGCTGTCAGGGCATGATGAACTAACATCTCTTTTTGGTTGATGTGCAGATGTATTTGATTTGGGCTCCAATGGCCCTGAATGCATCTGCCGTTCAGGTGTGCACCCCAGGCATAATGTGATGCATCTGTGGTTAGAGCTGGGTGGCATGGGGTTGTGAGAAGGTAAGTCCCTTGCTGTGGTAGCATGCTGCTGCCCACCAAAGAAAATCTTTCCTTAGACAAGATATCATTGGTATAAGTTTCCAGGTCTTAAGAGTGCCGACACCAAAGGCTTTTTAGGTACCATTAAAGTTTCCTCATATGCAGTCTGGCATATGGAATGAGTAGAATGCAAGAAGCCATGAACCCTAGAGCTTGTAGGATTTTCCTTGCAGATAACTGGGTCCTGGTGGCTAGTTGAGAAAAGTACCCTGTCAGGTGGACTGTTTTTCTGGTGTAAGGAATGCCATTTGGAATGCAGTGTCCAGGCTTGCTCCCAGGAGTACAATTTTTGTGTGTGGGTACTAGTTTGGATTTCTTTTCGTTTATAGTATACCCCAGGGAGGTCAGTAGGGCCTTTACAAAGGTCAGGTGATTAAGCAGCTTTTCCTGGCTGTCTGCCTGAATCAGGCATTCGTCTAAGTATGGGTAAATTTGAATATCTCTGAGCCAGTTTGCAACCCATCTTGTGATATAGGGGTTGATATTTAAGCTGGTAAGCTTATTTATGATGCCTGAGTGGGGTATTGTGTCGAAGGCTTCTGCGAGGTCCAGGTAGGCTGTGTGGACTACCTTGCCCTCATCTATGGCTTTGGTAACTGTTTCAAAGAAATCAACTAGGTTTAAGAGGCAAAATCTGCCCTTAAAGCCAAATTGGGAAGGGTCCAGTGTCTGGAGGCTCCTAAGGTCTTCATGAGTTCCACAATAATACGCTCCATACCTTTACAGACCAGACTAGTCAGGCTTATGGGGCGATAGTTCCCGGGGTCCATTGTGGCACCACCTTTGTAGAGTGGGACCACTGTAGCTGTACGCCATTCTTTGGGTACATATCCTGTAGTAAGGCTAAGTTTGAACAGTGACAATGTGAGGGTTCAGTTCTTCTTGGAGTTCGTGTAAGACACAGCCTGGGACACCGTCCGGTCCCATAGATGCTGTGTTTTTTGCTTTGGAGAGGGCAGCTTTCACCTGTGCATCTGTGATGTCAGGGAGGTTACATTCAGTTGGGATAGGCATTTGCTCCTTTGGAGGGGAAGGGGGGGGTTTGCGCTGAATCCGTCTGCCAGGATGTTGGCTATGTCTGTAGGTTCGGTATATTTTGTACAGTTATGCAACAATTCAGAGCATATCTGGGAGTTTCCACCCATGTTCCTGACATAACTAAAGAAGGCCTTGTGATTATCTTTAGTGTCTAGGGCAATTTTTCTTTCGAAAATGGCCTTTGATGATTTTATGAGGGATCGAAGTTTCTTGCTAATACTGATCAGAGATGCCCTCCCTTTTTGGGATTTTGCTCTGTCATTTAGTAGCTTCCTCCTTCTGTTGTATAGCTTATTTATGGCCAGGGGTCCACCAGACCGGTCTCCTGTTTTTGGAAGAGTGAGTCTTGGTTTTATTTGGGATAGCACGATCCATGCATTCCTGCAGGTGCTCATAGAATGCATTTGTAAAGGATTCTGCGGATTGGGCTGTATTATCCTCTGGCCCGGGGGCTTTGAAGGATTCCACCTCAGTCTTGAGAAGTGCAAAGTTGGCTTTTGAGAAATTCTTTACAGTGATTTCCTTGGCTGGGGGTGGGGACGGGAAACGGATGTCCAGGGAAATTTGTTTATGGTCTGATCTTACCAATGAGGGGTTTACCTCTGTGTAGAACATAGAGTCCCCCATGTTGGTGATGACCAGGTCCAATATGTTGTTCCCTCTTGTGGGAGTGGTGACCAGTTGTTCCATCGCGTTAGAGTTTATAAATTCAAGGAATCATTGGGCGAGGGCGTTTGGGCTTGAGTAGTTTTCCCAGTCAATGTTTGGTAGTTGAAGTCACCCAATAACATAGTGTTTGGAGAGACCTTCATATTCTCCAGTGTTCTCAGGAATGCCAAGTGGGGTTCCTGTAATAGGGAGGGTGTTCTGTAGCAGGCTACAAACTGAAAGGCAGTTTTGCCCGCTGTTAGTTGCACATGGATGGTTTCCGATGCTTCATGCAGTGCCACTAACCTGGAGGTGTAGGCATCTTTGATGAATATAGATACTCCCCCTCCTTTTGTGCTTCGGTCCGAGTTTTGGGGCAGAAACGCATGGTATGAGTTATAACCTGGTAGTGCTGGGGTGCTCTTAGGAGCCTTGAACCAGGTTTCTGTTACTGCACAGACATCAATTTTCTCCATACTGAGGAGAGCCTCGAGTGTGTGCATCTTGACGTTTAGACTTCTGGTATTGAGTAGCATTACCTTTAGTTTTTTTATCCTTGGGTTGTCTATGGAGGTGGGTTTGTCCTTTGAGCCTTGCCTAAAAAAGGCACTATGGGGGTGGCAAGAGCCTTGGCCAGTATACGAAAGCCTAAGGGTGACAGGTGCTTTTACACCTGTCACCCTTGGTGAAAGTGTGCTTTTACAGTAGAGTACTCCAGACCTGTCTGCAACAGTTCACACATATAAGACAGGATTAGAGGGAATTCACTTCTCAGTGGGTCCACCTGTCTTTTGTGACACTATATGGAAAACGTTTTCCACTTATATAGGCAAGATCTTCTTGTGTTGGGTTTCCTGGCCTCCTGCAGGACACTGAGCATATACTCGTTGTACAGGTGTCTGAAGGGAATCAGCCACAGGCTGAGATGTAGAGACTGCCACTGTGGATGTAACGGAGATCCCTTGTGCTGTGTGATCAGGTCCATTGAGAGGGGGGTAACTTGTGGTGACTGCCCTTACACAAATGTAGAAGGGGAAAGTACAGTTTTTTACCTACCATAAATGTAGATGTTAGAGTGTATACACTGCTGCAGTCATTATACTTGGGGTTATCCTGCTATCAGGCTGTTCCCCAGTCTGTCTGAGTTCCAAAGTCTTGGTCCGGCGTCGGTTGCTGTCGCCTCCTCCCTGACGTCAGTGCGACAGGGGTATATAAGATGCAGCCGACGCCATTTTCTTCATTTTTTTCTTGCCCCAGATGTCAGGTGCCTCTATATAGGAAGGCAATTTCAATTGCAAATAAAACATACATAAGAAAAGCAAAAGACAACTTACAGCTACCAGCAAATACTCCCCATAGGTAGAAAGGGTAGGAGACATAGGTACGTACCAGCCAGTAAGAGGGGAAGGAGGGAGAGTAACCTGGACTGCAGCAGTGTATACACTCGGACATCAACATTTATGGTAGGTGCAAAATTGTACTATGTTCATCGTGTTACACTGCTGCAGTCATTACACTTGGGTAGAATCCCAAAGCTGAGGTAGGGTGGCTGGTTCTATAAGGCATTAGGGGTGGCTATAAGGCCCTGCAGCACTGCAGTGGCAAAGCCAGCTCTGGATTTAGAGTATAGAGGCAGATGGTAATGCTTGGTGAAGGTATGTACAAAACTCCAAGTTGCTGCTTCCAAAATATCCTTGGTAGGTACTCCCCTGAGATAGGCAGCTGAAGTGACTGTTGCCCTGGTGGAGTGAGATGTAATGCTGCTAGGTACAGGTTTTCCATGGTATGTGTAGCAGAACCGTATACAATGTCCTATCCATTTTGAAATAGTCTGTTTTGAAATGGCTTTTCCTTGTGCTCCTGCAGCATATGCTACCAATAATTGCTCAGATTTTCTGAAAGCTTTGTGTTTGTCCAAGTAGAAGCGTAACTGCCTGTGAATGTCCAAAGAGTGCAGTAGTGTCTCCCCTTTATTCTGTGGTTAAGGATAAAAAGTTGGCAGGTGAATAGTTTGGTTTAGAGCCACACTGGATACCACCTTTGGCATAAACGTAGGGTTAGTTCTTAAAGACACCCTGTCCTGGTGGAAAATGAGGAAAGGTTCCACTGCCATTAATGCCTGTAATTGTGAAACTCTTCATGCTGATGTTATTGCCAGGAGCAGAGCAGTTTTCCAAGAGATCTATTTTAATTCTGCTGTGTTAGCTGGCTCAAAAGGAGGTAAAGTTAGTTTTTCCAAAACAAAGTTGAGGGCACAAGTTGGAGTAGGTGCTCTACGGGGCGGTCTTATGTTTTTAGCCCCTCTGAGGTACTGTTTTAACAGAGGATTTGAGAAAATTGGTGGATCAGTATTGTAGTGAGCAGAGATGGTAGAGGCGTGGATCTTGATGGATGAGAAGGAAAGGCCTTCGTCCAGCATCTCAGTTAAGTATTGTAGTATCTGAGGAATGTTTGGGACAAGAGGATCAAGGCTGTGAGCTTGGTTCCAGGCACAGAATCTCTTCCATTTATCTTAATAGGCTTTCCTGGTACTATGCCTTCTGGCCTCCAGAATGACATCCATAACAGCTTTGGAGAGGGGCATTGCTTGCTTGACTAAGGAATCTTCCACGCAGATAGGTTTAATGTCTTTAGCTGGCTGTGTAGTATTTGATTGTTGTGCTGAGTCAGCAGATGTGGGATTTGAGGCAAAATCCAGGGAGGTTCTTGTGCTAAGCTCCTTAAAATTGGATACCAGTGCTGGTGTGGGCAGTCTGATGCAATCAGGATCATTTTTGGCTCTTCTTGCCACGCTTTTATGAGTACCTTTAGCAGGAGAGGTAGTGGTGAGAAAAGTGTATACCTGTAGGTTCTCCCAGCTGAATGAGAGGGCATCCACTTTCCATGCTTGTGGATGGTAACTTCTTGTGCAGAATTTTTGTAGCCAGCAGTTTATTGGGGATGCAAACAGATCTATGTCCAGGCTCCACCATTTCTGTGTTATCTTTCTGTATATTTGTGGATTCAATTCCCATTCGTGGGGATCCATGACATTTCTGATTAAGTCGTCTGCCAGTGTGTTTTTCTCTCCTGGCAGGAATTGTGCTTGCAGATGAACTTGAAGGTTTATAGCTGTGTTCCACAAGGTCATGGCTTGTCTGCATAGGGGGTAGGAGTGAGTGCCCCCTTGCTTGTTTATGTACCACATAACTGTGGTGTTGTCTGTCTTCAGTTGTAGTTGTCCTGGATGCAGCAAGTCCTTGAAAGCTACAAGGGCATTTTGTACAGCTAGCATCTCTTTGATTGATGTTAAGATGCCTTTGTTCTGCGGGCCACGTGCCCTGAATACATTTGCCTGCCATGTGTGCTCCCCAGGCGTAATCCGATGCATCTGTTGTCAGTGTTTGCCTGGCTTTGGGTTGTGTAAAAGGCTGTCCCTTGTTGAGGTGACAAGCTTGAGCCCACCATTGAAACTCCTGTTGAAGGCACAGTATTAGTGGTATAACTGTTTCCAAGGTTTGACAGTGTTGAGACCATACATTCTTTAGGTACCATTGTAGTTTCCTCATATGCAGTCTGGTATATGGAATTAGTAGTATGCAGGATGCCATGTAACCCAAGGCCTGCAGAATTATTCTTGCAGGGAGTTGGGTATTTGTTGCCATCAAGTGTAAGTATTGAGTCAGTTGTCCTTGCTTGTCTGGCATGAGACAAGCCATCTGGGCCGTTGTGTTCAAGCTGGCACCCAGGAATATAATCTCTTGTGAGGGCACTAGTTTTGATTTCTTTTCGTTTATTGTGTACCCCAGGCAACTTAACTTTTTTACAAAAGCCAGATGCTTTAGAAGAATGTCCTTGCTCTCTACTTGAATCAGACAGTCGTCCAGGTATGGATAAATTTGAATTCCTTTCAGTCTGCAAAATGCAATTACTGGTGCCAGGCACTTTGTGAAGACCCTGGGTGCAGTAGATAAGCCAAAGGGCAGTGCAGAGAATTGGTAGTGCATTGGACCAGCTATGAATCTGAGGTATCTTCTGCAGTTTTGTCCGATAGGGACATGCAGGTATGCCTCCTTGAGGTCTAAAGTCATGAGAGAAGCTTTCTTGCCCAGCATGGGAAGAAGCTGCTGTAGTGTCAACATTTTGAATTTCGGAACATCCAGGTAAGTGTTTAGAGAAGAAAGATCCAGAATGGGCCTCCAGGCTTTGTCCTTTCTGGGTACCAGAAAGAGTCTTGAGTAAAATCCTTGTCCTTGCTCCTGTGATGGTACCTTTTGAATAGCTCTCATATCCACGAGTGCTGTAATTTGTTTTTGAGCCTCTGCCCATTGATTTGGTGGCAGATTTGGCATTCATTTTAACCTTGGCAGAGTGTGAAAGTGGAACCTGTAACCTTGAAATACAATGTTGAGAACCCATTTGTCTTTGGTGATCATTTGCCAATTGTGGTAGAAGAGTGCCAGTTTTCCTCCCAAGGGGGCTGCCAAGAGGGATTTGTTTGGCAGCTGTAGTGGGAAGTCATTGGAGCTGCTTTTTATATGGTTGGGGCCTTGACGAGGCCTGTAAGGACCTTGTGTTTGACCTCTACCTCTTGGACGTCTGTATCTTCCCCTTTGAGGTCTGTCTGTAATTAGAAAGGACCAATTCTTAGCTGGCCAGTTTCTGCTAAATCTAGGAGGCTGAACCTGTAAGAAATCCTTCACCGTTTGCACAGATTTTGCCTTATCCTCCATTTTCTTTAATACCTCTTCTGCCTTAACGCCAAACACATTCTGCTGCAAAGGTACATCCAATAATTTTGCTTTAACATGATCTGGTAACATATGTTCTTTTAACCAAACATGCATTCTAATGATAGAGCCTGTAACTGCTGCTATGCAGGAGGCCTCTAGAGAATCAAAACCACATTGTAAAGTATGCTTTCCCACTTGTTCAGCTGCATGCAATAAATAGTTCTGTTTTGTACCTACCATAAATGTAGATGTTCAAGTGTTCACACTGCTGCAGTCATTACACTTGGGTTATCCTGCCATCAGGCGGTCCCGCAGTGGGCCAGAGTTCCAAAGTCTTGGTCTGGCGTCGGTTACTGTCACTTCTTCCTCGACGTCAGTGCGCCAGGGGTATACAAGATGCATTTGACGCCATTTTCTTTAGTTTTTTCTTGCCCCAGATGTCAGGTGCCCCCAAGTAGGTAGGCAATACATATTGCTAATAAAAAGTATACATATGAAATAAAAACAATACCTTCAGTTAAAAGCAAATGCACCACAACGGTTGTATAGGATAGAAAGGTATAGACAAGTCCAGCTAGTTCAGAGGGGATGGAGGGAGGGTAAACTGGACTGCAGCAGTGTGAACACTCTAACATCTCCATTTATGGTAGGTACAAAACTATACTATGTTCATCGTGTTACACTGCTGCAGTCATTACACTTGGGTAGACTCCCAAAGCCGAGGTTGGGTGACTGGTCTATAAAGAGTTAGGATTGGCTATGAGACCCTGCAGAACTGCAGTGGCAAATCCTGCTCTGGATTTAGAGTAAAGAGGCAGGTGGTAATGCTTGGCAAAGGTGTGCACTGAACTCCAAGTTGCAGCCTCCAAAATTTCCGTGGTAGGTACTCCTCTGAGAAAGGCTGTTGAAGTGGCTGTTGCCCTGGTAGAATGTGGCCAAATGGTATTTGGGACTGATTTTCCATGTTGTGTGTAGCAGTAACGAATACAGTGTCATATCCATTTGGATATAGTCTGCTATGAGATAGACTTGCCCTGTGATCCTGCAGCATATGCTACAAACAGTTGCTCAGTTTTCCTGAAAGCTTTTGTTTTGTTCAAGCAGAAGCATAGCTGCCTGTGTATGTCCAGAAAATGCAGAAATTTCTCCCCTTTATTCTGGGGGTTTGGATAAAAAGTTGGCAAATGAATGGTTTGGTTAAGAGCCACACTAGATATCACCTTTGGCATAAAGATAGGGTTTGTCCTTAAAGAAACCCTGTCCTGATGAAAAATTATAAAAGGTTCCACTGCCATTAATGCTTGTAGCTCTGAGACTCTTCGTGCTGAAGTTACTGCCAGGAGCAGAGCGGTTTTCCATGATAATTTTAGATCGGCTGTATTGGCTGGCTCAAAAGGAGGTAGGGTCATTTCTTCCAAAACAAAATTGAGGTCCCAAGTCGGTGTTGGTGCTCTCCGGGGCAGTCTTATGTTTTTAGCCTCTCTGAGATACTGCTTTAGCAAGGGATGAGAGAATAAAGGAGGATCAGTGTTGTAATGTGCTGAAATGGCAGCGGCGTGGATCTTAATTGATGAGGATAGGCCTCTGTCCAGCATCTCAGTTAAATATTGCAAAATCTGAGGAATGTTTGGTACAAGAGGGTCAAGGTTTTGAGCCTGGTTCTACGTGCAGAATCTCTTCCATTTTTCTGAGTAAGCTTTCCTGGTGCTAGGCCTCCTGGCCTCCAAAATGACATCCATAACAGCTTTAGAGAGGGGTTGTCTGTTTGACTAATGTATCTGCCATGCAGCCAGGTTTAGGGTTTTGAGCTGAACGTGCAGGATCTGACTGATTTGTTGGGTCAGTAGGTGTGGAATCTGAGGCAAAATCCATGGCGGTCCTTGGGCCAAGTTCCTTAAGATAGGCTACAGTGCTGGCGTGGCCAGTCTAGAGCAATCAGGATCATCTGTGGTTTTTCTTGTCTGGCTTTTAGGAGTACCTTTGAAAGGAGAGGCAGTGGCAGGAAGGCATAAACTTTTAGGTTTCTCCAGCTGAACAGAAGAGCATCCACTTTCCATGCTTGTTTGTGATGAGTCCTTGTACAGAATTTTTGTAGTTGGCAATTCAGTGGGGAGGCAAAAAGGTCCATGTCTGGGCGTCCCCATTTCTGCGTTACCATGCTGAAGATTTGTGGATTCAATTTCCATTCGCGAGGGTCCATGATATTTCTGCTTAGATAGTCTGCCAGAGTATTTTTCTTTCCTGGCAGGAATTGTGCTTGCAGGTGAACTTGATACGTTAGAGCTGTGTTCCACAAGGTCATGGCTTGCCTGCATAGGGGATAAGAATGAGTGCTCCCTTGCTTGTTTATGTACCACATTACTGTGGTGTTGTCTGTCTTTAGTAATAATTGTCCTGGATGCAGAAGGTCCTTGAAAGCAGTTAGGGCATTTTGAACAGCCAACATCTCTTTTTGATTGATGTGAAGATGCATCTGGTCTGTAGTCCACTTGCCCTGAATGCATTTTCCTGCCATGTGTGCTCCCCAGGCGTAATCCGAAGCATCTGTTAGAGTTTGCCTGGCTGTGGGTTGGGTAAAAGGCTGACCCTTGTTTAGGTGACATGCCTGTGTCCACCATCTAAACTCCTGTTGTAGGCAGGGAATCATTGGTATTACTGCTTCTAAACTGTGAGAGTGTTGAGTCCAAACACTTTTTAGGTACCATTGTAATTTCCTCATATGCAGTCTGGCATATGGTATTAGTAGTATGCAGGATGCCATGAATCCCAGGGCCTGCAGAATTTTTCTTGCAGGGAGATGGGACTTTTTTGCCAGTAATTGAAAATATTGAGCTAGTTGAACTTGTTTGTCTGGCGTGAGGTAAGCCATCTGGGCCGTTGTATTTAAGCTGGCACCCAGGAATGTAATCTGTTGCGAAGGCACTAGTTTTGACTTTTCGTTTACTGTGTACCCTAGAGAAATTAGCAACCTTTTTACAAATGCCAGATGCTGTAGAAGAATGTCCTTTGTCCCTGCTTGAATGAGGCAATCGTCCAGGTATGGATATATTTGAATTCCTTTTTGTCTGCAAAATGCAACTACTGGTGGCAGGCACTTTGTGAAGACCCTGGGTGCAGTAGATAAGCCAAAGGGCAGTGCAGAGAATTGGTAGTGCATTGTACCAGCTTTGAATCTGAGGTATCTTCTGCAATTTTGTCTGATAGGGACATGCAGGTATGCCTCTGAGGTACAGAGTAACGAGCCAAGCCTTCTTGCCCAGCATGGGTAGAAGCTGCTGTAATGTCAACATTTTGAATTTCGGAATATCCAGGTAAGTATTCAGAATTGAAAGGTCTAGTATGGGCCTCCAGGCCTTGTCCTTTCTGGGGACCAGGAAGAGTCTTGAGTAAAACCCTTGTCCTTGTTCCTGTTGTGGTACTTTTTGAATAGCTCTCATGTCCATGAGGGCTGAAATTTGTTTTTGTGCCTCTGCCCATTGATTTTGTGGCAGGTCTGGCATTTCTTTTAGCCTTGGTAAAGTATGAAAGTGGAACCTGTAACCTTGAGACACAATATTGAGAAGCCATTTGTCTTGAGTGATCGTTTGCCAGTTTTGAGAAAAAAGTGCTAGTTTTCCCCCTAAGGGGGCTTTCAAAAGGGACGTGCTTGGCGTACAAAGGGCAAAGACATTGGGACTGCTTCCTGTAAGGTTGAGACTTGTCCTCACGTCCTTTTGGGGTTGAGGTGCCCCACTGTCACTGTCTGTTTGAGCCTTGGGGTTGAGATCTGCCTCTCTGTGGCCTGACACTGAAAAGGACCAATTCTTTGTTGGCCAATTTCTGCTAAACAGAGGTGGCTGTACCTGTAAGAAATCCTTGACTATTTGCATAGATTTAGCTTTATCCTCCATTTTCTTTAACACCTCTTCTGCCTTAACACCAAATAAGGTATCATGTTGTAAAGGAGTATCCCAATAATTTTACCTTAACATGGATCAGGTAAACTCTGTTCTTTTAATCAAGCATGTCTTCAAATCACAGAACCTGTAACTGCGGCTCTACAAGAGGTCTCTAAAGAATCAAAACCACATTGCAGAGTACGTTTTCCTACCTGTTCAACTGCATGCAATAAATCCTGCATTTCTTTACAATCAGGAGCTTCTGAGCTTGCAAGCATTTTATGTTTTAACTGAGCCATTAAATATTGTTGGTACTTAAGCATGTGAAACTGGCAATTTAAAGCTCTTACTGCTAAAGTTGCAGAAGTGTATACTTTCTTCCCCCATCTATCCAAAGCTCTGGAATCTGTCGGAGGTTACTGGATTTTTTGCAATGGAAGCCTTAACCCCTTTTGGACCCTGGGAAATAGTTTCTGGATGATTTTTGTAAAGAGGTATTTATCTGGCTTGGCTGGAGCAGGGAGAAAAGAATCAGGGGATAAGCTGGATTCAGAGAACTCATCATCCACAATGTCTAGCACAGGCGGAATAGCCAGTGGCCTGTGTTGAGGCAATAAAAGGAAATCCCTGAGCCTTTACTTGGATTCTGAGTAATCCTGACTTTCCCAATGGAAATGTTCCCTCGTGGTATGTAAAGTTTCCCCAAAAGAATAATCCTCAGGAGGAGAGGCTGAAGGGATAGTTTCTTCAACATCAGAGTCCTCATAGGGGGGTAGAGAGTATCCCTGGTCTGAAGAGGAATCAGAGGAAATGGAAACCTGATCAGAGGAATCATAGTCTGGATCCTGCCTAGGCCTTTTCTCAGGAGGGGGATGGGAACCCCTGATTAGAGTAATGAGGTCTTCAGCCATTTTAAGCATCTGTTTCTTAGGCATAGAGGACTGTCCAGGAGAATGCTGTACTTGTTTCTTTGTCTTTAATGGTACCTTTGTCTTGGCTGTTTTAATGGCAAGTTGTGAAGGTCTGAAAACACCCTCAGTAGCCGATGCCTGCTCAGCGGCTCCTGACCCATCTGAGGGATTAGTTTCTGTAGGCCCAATACCTTGAGTTTCCAGAAGCCTAGTTGTCTCCACATGGGAGTCAGAAGCGGCCTGGGGCTCTGAGGTAGCGGGTGTCAGGGGCTGCAAAAGCGTCTCACTGAGAACCGGCGACTGGCCTAGAAGAGGTTTAGTCGGTTTTGGACCTCGGATGCCAGTCTTAATCCTTGTCTTTGCGTTTTTTCGGTATTGAGGTCGTCGGTTGATCCGACTGCATAGTATAATTGAACCTTCAGCCAAAGTAGTGCAAAGCAAAATCAAATAGTCTTTTTATAGTGCGTTTGTTAAATCTAGCACAAAATCGACAACTAGTGACGTCGTGATCAGGGCCTAGGCATGGAATACAGTAAGAGTGGAAATCCTTATGAGGTATTTGCTTCCCACAAAAAATACAATTATTAACTTTTTCTGACATCGGTCTGAGGCAAGAAAAAAGCTTCCCCAACGGGGTACTTAGCTTTATTGAAAACTTCGTATCTGAAATTCGACTTCAAAAAATCTCAGGAGTCGGCCGACCGGCACTTGCCAACTGCTTCTGCTTCGGGCACCGCGTGGCAAGAAAGACTAAAGAAAATGGCGTCTGCTGCATCTTATATACCCCTGGCATACTGATGTCAGGGAGGAAGCGACAGCAACCGACGCCGGACCAAGACTATGCAACTCGGGCCGACTGCGGGACCGCCTGACGGCAGGATAACCCAAATGTAATGAGTGCAGCAGTGTAACACGAACATCAGCCGGCCCAGGAGATCAACATGAGGAATGCAGTTGTGGCCAGCTGTGTGGCTGTCAACTAGTGGGGGAGTACAATAGTCAAAATGGCTGAAGAGTGGCACACCTGCCTAACAAGCAGCATAGCGGCACTGCACAAGGGGGGCTGGTAAGTACACATGTGGGGCTGCACACATGTCCTCAGCAACGTAGGCCATGTTCTGGGAGTACATCAGCACTCACTATAGGCATCAGTACTGGTTCTGAAACAGAAAGTCAATGCAACAGTCCTACATTAGACCTTCTCTGTACAAACCATCAGTGCAACTCTGACCATCCCAGTGTGATCAAAATAAACAGCCTTTCTGTGAAAGACCAACTTACTCCTGAGGTTTTATGACCTCGGCAATGTTATTAATTAAGCAGATGCAGAGGACAGATGCTTGTCTAATCAGCCTGGAAAGACTTTACCATTTCATGAAGTGGCTCACAAAACCCAACTTTGTTAGGAATTTACCATAATTGCAAATGTTTAATGGTCCAAACACCAAGATCTCACCTTCCCCCATGGCCTGGTAGATGGCCTCCCTTCTGACATCAGGGAGTCTGAAGTATAAAGGAAGATGGCCAGAACCATCTTCAGGTCTTTTTTGCCACAGACTATCAAAACATTCTGCCAAGATATTACCTGCACCAACCTGTACTTGACCTGTTCAGGTGGGGTGGGGGTGTTAATATATGGTATCTAGTGATGAACTTAACTGTGGAAAGAGGAAGGTAAATAGGAAGTTAAACAGGGTACCCACTCCAACCCAAGGAAATGAATTAAAAACGGGACTGAAGGGAAGGAATTGGTACTACAACAGTGAACCTAGTGGAGTTGACTCTTATGCTGTCATAGTAGCTGTAGCCCTGGTAGAGTGGGCCTAACTAAAGTAGGAACTGTAGGATGGCTGGAGTAGCAAGGGGTAATGAGGTTTGCAAGCCATATGGAAATGGTCTATTTGTTTACAGGCTTTCCTTTTGCCCTGTACAACCACTTAAAACAACTGCATAGAAATGGCAGTACTTGACCAAACTAAACTCATGTCTAGCCGGAAAAAATCGAGTCACCTTGGTGGACCACTGTCAAACAGATTATACAACAGAAGGAAGAAATTCCTGTCTAGATCCAAGTGGAAGGGTGCAACAAAACAGAGAAAAAAAATCCCTCATTAATCTCAACAGGCAACTCAAGGAAATAGTAAAGTCTTCAAAAGCTAAATAGAAGACAAAAGCAGCCTCCCAACCAATGGATAGGTTCATCGGATAACCACAAAGCATTTTTTTAGTTATGTCCAAAAGCTTAAGGAAAGCACTCAATGTGCTGAGTTGGCAGTAGATGGCACTACTTATACTTGGCCGTAAGTAACAGCAAACCTGCTGGCTGAAATTCAGCTCAAATTTCACCCCCCTCATCACCTCCGGTCACCCCAGGGATCACTACAGTGGCACTACTTGATAGAGGCACTGGGAACTAATGTCGGGCGGCACAATGCCAGAGCACTTCTATCGGCTACACTTGTAAAGTCTTCAGGGCCATCAGCGTAGTACACACCTATGAACATATGAAATACCCCCAAACATTCCTTTTGTCTGCTATCACAAAAGAACAGGTCATCACTACCCTCTCTAAAGCTACAAGCATGGCATCAACAGACCCTAACAGAATCCTAGGGTGCCTATTAAACAGCTTGAAACATGACCCAGCAGACGCACTCCGATCTTTATTTAAGCACAGTCTCCACAGAGGCTTTGTCCCAATAGACTGAAGGAAATCAACAGTCATCCCCCAGCACAAGGGGAGACCCTCAACAAACCTAGAAAACTACCAAACCGGACATCTGACTAGCCTCATATGCAAAGCTAGGGGAAGAATAATCATGGATCTGATTAAAAACAACATAGGAAATCTCCAGACTCCATACCCAACCCAGTTCAGCTTCATCAAGGGCAGGTCCTGCCTATTCAGTCTGGAGGACTTCTTTTGAGGTCATCACCAAGGCCACGGAAGAGGGTAAAACAGTACTTTGTCTCCTACCTTGACATGGCCAAAGCATTTGACAATTCTCCACTCGGGTATTACAGATAAACTCACAAAATTGGGCAAAAACCTCTACATCACCAGATGGATAGCTCACAGAGAGGACAAGTTATTAGAGTGGGGGAATCTACATCCGCAAGAGGCCAGTCACCAATAGAGTACGACAGGGCTCAGTGCTGAGCCCCTCCAGTTTGGGATGTACTTCTCAGGCATCAAAGTAAACTAACTGACCAAGTCTGCTGTTGACTGCAAGTTGGAGGGGATCAAGGACTCACCAAAAGACATTAACTTACAGGAAGGACTGAGACAGGCTAATGATTGCGGTCAGAACCACGCCTTAAACTAAATGGGCAGTGCACAATACCCTTTGGAAAATCAAATACCTCTTCCACAGTGGTGAGGAAATCTTGTGAGACTCAGTTCATAAGCAAGAGCATGGCAAGGATGTCATAGTACTACTGTACTCAGCCCTAAGACCAATAATAAGAGTACGAGTAGAATTCACCCTTTGGCATGCACCACACTACTAGGCACCTGCAGGGTACAAGCAAAATGTCATATGCAGACCAATTAAAAGACCTATCACTATATTCAGTTTCCTACTGACCTACAAGGCAGTCTCTGACCCAATCTTGATGGAAATGTTGCATATTCAAAAAACTGCACAAAGGTTACCCCATTCCAGTGACTTGAAACGTGACCTCGGACATGAACATATGCTGGAGAGAGATGCTGGTCTCAGACTGCCCCTCCTTTGGATTAAGCTTCCCCTTCACGTGAAGCAGAGCCCTTCCCTGACCATCTTCAAGCACAATCTGGACCAATGGATGGGAAATCACAAATTCACTCCTGGGGTGATGCTCACTTCTGTTATGGACAGAGGCAGTCTATAAAAAAATTGTCAAAACCATGCTTGCTGACCCTTACCTTTCCCCTAGGGACAGCAAACTGGGCAAAATCTGGGTAAAACTGGCTAGGTTTGTAAGAGCTCGAGCCTTAGCCTCGTAATTTCCTATGAACAAAGGCAGCACACAGGTCTACTTTTCTGACTCAATATGATCCAAGTTGCCTATGTACATCAAGAGACTGTAAAATCTTCTAGTCTGTTCTGGGGGGATTGGTAGAACACTGGTAAAATGTACTGTCTGACTTAGAGAAGGAGTTACTACCTTAGATAGTAAAGTAGAGCTAATACACAGACTGAACCTATCATAGTAGAAGGCCAAAAAAACGCTCTGGACATTAAAGCTTGTAAATTAAACTGCAACCAGCCAAGGTCAGGGTTATCACAACAGTTTTCTATGTTAGCATCTTGAAAGAGGCAAAAACAAGAAGTTATGTACTCACCATAACCTTCGATGTATGTAGTCCATCTCGCCTCACATTCTTACCCGTGGGGTTCGGAGCCGGATGTCGGCTCAGACTCTGCCATACTTTTTTAGCTCAATCTTTCTACTGGCTGGGCTAAGATGGTATCCCATGCTGCACTGCTCTCTATCCCCAGATCTAGTTTGCTGCGAGCACCAGCACTCATTCTCCATGCATAACACCTAAGGAAAGGAAAAACAAACCAAGAATGAAGGGAGCTCTGAAACCAGACCTAACCTCCAGATCCTCCAGGATGGGGGAAGGAGGGGGGGGTAAGTAAGAACATGAGGCAAGATGGACTACATACATCGAACGTTATGGTGAGTACATAACTTCTTGATGTTATATAGTCCAATCTCGCCTATATTCTTAGCCGTGGGACAGCGTCCCCAGTACCTAAATCCTGGGAGGCTCAGTGAAAAATACTCATGTGCACTGTGGAACCAAAGGAAGACCTGCCCCTAGATACCACATCTAACTTGTAATGAGTAACAAAGGTGTGAGGAGATGCCCAAGTAGCTGCAGCACAAATATCATCCATAGACAATCTGGCCTGAAAAGCTGTAGATGTAGATACAGAGTAGAGTGAGCCTTCACCAGGAATGGTAAATCTTTTCCCCCTGAGGTATAAATGAAAGAAATACAACTGGAAATCCACCTGGACAATGTGACTTTGAAAACAGGAGACCCAATTCTGTTTTCCGAAAATGAAACAAACAACTGATGAGATTTTCTGAGGTCTTTCGTTCTGTAAAAAAAAAACGTAATTGTTTGTGCACAATCAATTGATGAAATTTGAATTCTGCCTTGTTTGAGAATTGAGGAAAAAACACTGCCAATTCAATAGATTGGTTAAGGTTACTGATTGATGCTACTTTGGGAAGAAGGGAGGGGTTCGGTCTGAGAGAAACCCCGTCCTTATGAAAAATCAAATAAGGGGGTTTGACTGATAAAGCTTGAAGCTCCGTACCGCTTCTGGCTGACGTGATGGCTACCAAAAAGACAGTCTTCCAAGTTAAGAATTTTAAATCGCAAGTGGCTGCAGGCTCAAAGGGGGGGGGAAGTAAGACCCTATAGAACAAAGTTTAAGTCCCAAGGCATAACAGGTTCCGATACCGGAGGACGAAGTA
>NC_056727.1:230032475-230172475 GCF_019279795.1 Protopterus annectens
ATATATATATATATATATATATATATATATATATATATATATATATATATATATATATATATATATATATATATATATATATATATATATATATATATATATATATATATCAACCCTATATATATATATATATATATATATATATATATATATATATATATATCAATATATATATATATATATATATATATATATATATATATATATATATATATATATATATATATATATATATATATATATATATATATATATATATATATATATATATATATATATATATATATCAACCCCATATATATATATATATATATATATATATATATATATATATATATATATATATATATATATATATATATCAACCCTATATATATATATATATATATATATATATATATATATATATATATATATATATATATATATATATATATATATATATATATATATATATATATATATATATATATATATATATATATATATATATATATATATATATATATATATATATATATATATATATATATATATATATATATATATATATATATATATATATATATATATATATATATATATATATATATATATATATATATATATATATATATATATATATATATATATATATATATATATATATATATATATATATATATATATATATATATATATATATATATATATATATATATATATATCAACCCCTATATATATATATATATATATATATATATATATATATATATATATATATATATATATATATATATATATATATATATATATATATATATATATATATATATATATATATATATATATATATATATATATATATATATATATATATATATATATATATATATATATATATATATATATATATATATATATATATATATATATATATATATATATATATATATATATCAACCCCTATATATATATATATATATATATATATATATATATATATATATATATATATATATATATATATATATATATATATATATATATATATATATATATATATATATATATATATATATATATATATATATATATATATATATATATATATATATATATATATATATATATATATATATATATATATATATATATATATATATCCCTATATATATATATATATATATATATATATATATATATATATATATATATATATATATATATATATATATATATATATATATAAAGCACTTTGTAAGAAGACCCTGGCCACAGTAGATAGAAAGCCAAAGGGCAGTGCAGAGAGAACACAACGTACAAGTAGCCTGCTTTGGAAGCGGAGGTATCTTCTGCATGATTCCCTGATTGGGATATGCCGTTAAGCCTCAAGTCTAGGTTAACAACCGACATCTTTGCCTAGCATGAAGTAGTAACTGTTGAAGAGTCAGCATCTTAGATTTTGGAATGTCCAGAAATGTTTTAGAGTGAATAAGTCCAGAATTGGGCGACATGATTTATCTTTCTGGTACTGCAGAGAGAAAAAATCTGGAATGAAACCTTGTCCTTTTTCCTCTTCTGGTACTGGTTGAATAGCCCCCATGTTCATGAGGACAGAACTTGTTTCTCGGCCTCTGCCCACTGATTGGGGCAGACCTGGCCAATCCATTTTAGGATTGGTAATGTGTGGGCAATCTGTATCCCTGGGATACTACATTTAAACCAATGCCCTGGGTAAAAGTTGCCAGTTTCGTGCATGAAGACTAGTTTTCCCCCAAAGGGTGGCTAAAAAGGTAAGTGCTTAGTGATTGCAGGAAGTCCTTGAGACTGTTTTTTCCATAGGGAGGTGCCTTGTTGCTTTGAATTTGGAGGTGGGCACCCCATTGTTTTGTTCTAAAAGTTCCTTGTTACTGAAGCTGGACCCCGGAATATCTTGATTTGACTTGGCGACTCGAGGGGACTGGAAAGGACAGTTCTTACTAGGCCAGCAGTGCCTACTAAATCTTGGAGGTTGCACTTGTAAGAAATCTTTCACAGTTTGCATAGATTTAGCTTCTCTTCCATCTTTTTAACACTTCTTCAGCCTTATTACCAAAGAGCGGTCCTGTTGTAAAGGAGCATCCAACAATTTTCTTTATCATGGTCAGGCAGGTTTGCTCTTTGGGCCAAGCATGCCTTCTTAGCTTGAATCCAGTTACAGCAGTCCTGCAAGGGCCTCAAGGAATCAAAACCACATTTACCAGTAAGTTTTCCAACTTGTTTAGCTGAATGCAATAAATCCTGCAATTCACTTTATTTTCCACAGAGATTAACAATTTTCTGTTTTAGTCCCATATGATATACTGCTGATATTTGAAAAGCATATAAAATTGACAGTTATTAAGCCCCGACTGTAGGGTTGCAGGCGATAATCTTCTTACCCCATCTATCCTCAAGCTGGTCTCTATCAGAAAGGGTGGGATCTTTGTGATAGAGGCCTTAATGCCCTTGGGACCCTGAGTAATGGTTCCAAGATCAGCAATAGGGTTTGAAAGGAATTTGTGGGAGTCAGGAACCTTTAGTATTATCTGGCTTACTAGGAGCAGGAGGAAGAGAATCAAGTCATACTAGATTCTGATACATCAACAATGTCTAGAATAGGAGGTATAGCCAAGGCCTATGCTGAGAAGAAGAAGAAAAATCCCCAAGTCTCTTTTTTAGATTCAGAGAAATCCCGACTCCCAGTGGAAATGTTCCTTAAGGCATGTAAAGTTTCCCCAAAAGAAAAAATCCTCAGGGAGAGAGAGGTAGAGGGATGGAATCCTCTGCATCAGAGTCCTCATAAATCTGAATAGACAAATCCTGTCCATTGGAAGAGTCAGAAGAAATAGAATCTGTTCAAAGATTCATAATCAATGTCTTGCCTGAGCCTCTTAGGAGGGTTGGCTACCCCTGATCAGAGTAATTAAATCTTCAGCCATTTTGATCATTTGTTTTAGGCACTGAGGCCTGCACATGTAAGCCCAGGCGTCGTTTAGACACAGACTTTGGCCTTAGTTTTGAAGGGTATGGTCTAATGCACAAATCAACAGGCTAGCAAGCACCCTCAGAAGCCAGTGCCTGCTGGCTCCGGACCCATCTAAGGTAAGCGACATCCATGGGTTCCATAATTGAAGAATCTACTTGGCATACCGGACTCCAAATGGGTCTCAGTGGGAAGCCCTGTGAATCAAATGTGGCAGGTATCAGGGCTGTGAGAAAGCGTCTGAGTACCGGCTGGCAAGGCGTGAGTCGGTTTTGGACCTGTGATCTTCTCTTTCTTTGCGTTTTAGGTATTCCGGTGGTCTGATTTGCTAACCAACGACATTCTGGATAGTTTAATCTTGAGCCAAAATATTTAGAAGTAAAAATATACAGGACGTTTAATCGTCGTTGATTAAATTGCTTTGAAACAGACAGCAAGGCCTGCGTTAATGGTCGGGGCCTAGGCAAGGAATACAGTACAAATAGAAAATCCTTATGAAGTATTTGCTTCCCACAAGTAATGCAAATATTAACTACGGACATGAGGAAGGAGCAAGAAAAAGTTTCCCCAATGGGGTGCTAGCTTTTAGTTGAAGATTTTGGTTCTGAAACTTCGAAAAGCGAAAATTTCAGGGTCAGACCCGGCCCTGCGAACTGCTTCTGCTTGAACTCCCTACGTGAAGACAGATGTAATGGTGTGACTGCATGTTTTATATACCAGGCGACCTAGCGTCATGGAAGAAGAGAGACAGCAACCCGGCGCAGGACCCAGACTTTGTTAATCAACCGACTGAGGGCAACCTGCCAGCAGTTACCCAAATATAATGACTGCAACAGTGAAACCACGAAGAACATCTGCTAAGTAATCCAGGATTAGAGGTAGGGAGGGCATAGTTGTATTCTCTCCTTTAAACAATCCAGAAGCAATACCTTTTCCACTTATCAGCATAGGATTTCATTGTACTGGGACTTCTGGCTTTAGAATGGCGTCCACTACCACTTACTTAGGCTGGTTGGG
This sequence comes from Protopterus annectens, assembly GCF_019279795.1. NCBI lineage: Eukaryota > Metazoa > Chordata > Ceratodontiformes > Protopteridae > Protopterus > Protopterus annectens. The sequence goes on from NC_056727.1 coordinate 230,036,479, forward strand.
AAGAATTCAATAATAAGCCAGGCTACAAGATTTGGGTTTACGAATTACGGATGCAAGATCTGTCCCCCCTGCTAAGAGAACAGGGTGGGGCTCTGTAGTGAGTGCCAGGGTGGCACGGTGATGGGCTGAACAGGAGTGGGCACCAGTGCTGGCCGTGGCCCAGTCTAGAAATCAGGGGTGTCCTTGGTCTGTCCCGTCTTACAGCAGGCAATATTCTTGGAGAGAGGCGGGAGGAGAAATGCATAGATTAGAGGTTTACTCACTGGAAGGATTGGCATCCACTTTCCAGGCCCTGCTGTGAGGCCATCCTGATGGGAATTTGCTGAGCTGGTGATTGCAAGGAGGCAAGATCCACCTCGGAGATCCCCCATTTCTGAATCAGAAGACTGAAGGTGCTGGGCTCTAATTACCTCATGTGGGTCTAGAAGATTTCTGCTCAAGTCATCTGCCAGTGAGTTTTGTTTGCCTGGCAGGGGTGGGCTTGCAGATGGACCTGCATGTCCCAAGGCCGCATTCCACAGGGCCATGGCTAGCCACAGAGTGGGTAATAAGTACAGTTGTATGCCTACCATAAATGTAGATGTTAGAGTGTCTTCACTGTTGCAGTCATAACTGCGGGTACTCCTGCGGCAGGCAACCAGTCGACCAGAATATCAAAGTCTGGATCCGGTAGTCGACCATATGCTCTGAGAACCCTGACGTCCAGAGCGCGTTATAAAGCGACAGCGGCATGTCTTTCCAGCCTTTCTTGCCCTGATGTCAGAAGCCCATAAAACCAAAAGGTGTCCCAAAACACAAATACACCAGAAAGGTAGTGGAAAAGGAAACAAGAGGTCTGGAGGGAGAAACACCGACTGCAACAGTGAAAACGTCGAACATCTACATTTCGGTAGGTATACACAACTATACTATGTTCTTAAGTGTTTCACTGTTGCAGTTCTGCTCAAAGGTAGAATCCCAAAGCTGAGAACCGGGAGGAGTTACGAAGAAGGCAGCTAGAAGATCCCTGCAAAACAGCAGAGAGGCAAAAGCCTGCCCCTGAACTTAGAGTACAAAGGGAGGTTATAGTGCTTGGAAAAGGTATGCACAGAGCTCAAGTGGCCTCCAGAATGTCCTTAGTAGGAACTCCCCTGAGAAGGCTGCTGAGTAGCAGCTGCTCTAGTAGAATGAGACCTGACAGTACCTGGAATCAGTTTCCATAAAGAGAGTAACAATATCTTATTCCATGGAAACGAAATCCATTTGGAAATAGTTTGCTTAGAAATAGCTTTACCTAGAGAACTGGAAGCAAATAGGATAAACGAATTGATCTGATTTTCACAAAATCTTTAGTTTCGTCCAGGTAAAAGCATTAGTTGCCTGTGTCACGTCCAATAGATAAAATCCTCTCACCCCTTATTTGGGGTTTGGGAAAAAGGTAGGAAAAGGTAGATAGTCTGATTTAGAACCACTCTGGAAACTACCTTAGGCAAAAAAGTGGGATTGGTCCTCAAGGAAACTCTGTCCTGATGGAAGATGAGGTATGGCTCCACGGCCGCAGGAAGCACAGCTCAGACACCCTTCTGCAAAACCTTTACAATAAGGATTGCTAAAAGCATATTTCTACCATGACGTACTGTGAAAGTGCTACTCAGATGATAGCAGTAAGGAGAGAGATGACGGAACAATTTCAGAGGCACACCTCACTGACTGCAAGCAACTCTGATGTGCGTTGTCATTCAAATTAGCAGAACCTTTTGCAGGGCAGTAAATGTAAAGCTCTTCTAGCCGAGGGTGGGAATATGGGAGGAGTAACTTGAGAATGAACTGAAACAGATCAAAGTTGAATTTCTAAATAAACTCTTATTTTAGCAATGAGCTGGCAGTTCGGGAAGATTTTTTCACAGAATGTGTAAGACAATGTAAGGAAACAAATTTGTAAAAGGCACTGTATGACAGTAAATTATACTTTTACTGAGGCCTGTCAAACTTAGCTGCTCTTTCCCATTTTTCCATTATAAGTGAATGGAAGTCTCATATGACAGCCCAGCTATGGGCACTGTAATCTCAGAAACAGTGGACTTGCATCTTTAGAACAAAACAAACAGGTAGTCAGTCAGGTTTAGAAAAAGAATAAAATTAGTAGTAACTGCTGTCTGGTGCATACAGGTTTGCAATGAACCAAACTTGAGGAAAAGATAAAAAATATAACTTTTTCATTTTTTTCCCCGCAATGGTCCTTTAAGTATTGTAGAATCTGAGGAATACTGGGCATTTGCTATGCATATTCCTTGTGATTGGTTCCAGGCACAGATTCTTTTTCATTTGTCAGCATAAGACTTTCTAGTACTAGGCCTTCTAGCCTCCAAAATGACATACAACACTGGTTTGCTGAGGGATGCCAAGGGTGAAATTAGTTGATTAGCCATGCGGCAAGATTCAAAGTTTGGAGCGGAGTGTGCAGAATTTGGAAGCTCTGCTGAGATGGTAGATAAGGTGTCTGAGGCAGGTGCCACGTAGGAAGGTGAGACATTGCGCAAGAGTGGGTACCAGTGTTGGTGAGGCCAGTCTGGAGCAATCAAAATCATTTTTGGTTTGTCCTGTTTGACTTTTAGTAGAACGTTGGAGAGCAGAGGAAGAGGGGGAAAGGCACAGACTGATGGAGCGGCCACTTTACAAGCTTTTTTGTCATGAATTCTTGTGCAGAATTTGTTCAACTGATAGTTCTGGGACGAGGCAAAAAGATCTATGTCTGGGTTCCTCCATTTGCGTGTCAACATGTTTAAAACTTGTGGTTCCAATTTCCATAAGATTTCTGCTTAGTTTGTCTGCTAGAGTATTTAGCTTTCCTGGCAGGAATTGAGCTTGTAGTTGTATCTGACTGTGTTCCACAATGCCATGGTTAGTCTACAAAGGGGGTAGGAATGTGTACCCCTCTGCTTGTTTATGTGCCACATAACTGTGGTGTTGTCTGTCTATCATTAGTTGTCCTGGATGAAGGTAGTCCTTGAAGGCTGTCAGAGCATTCTGTACAGCTAGCATCTCTTTCTGACTTGATATGTAGGTGCATTTGATTTGGGCTCCATTTGCCCTGAATGCACTTCTCTGCCAGATGAGCCCCCCCCCAAGCAGTCTGATGCATCTGTTAGGGTTTTGGCGGCAGGGGGTGGAGTGAATGGCAGTCCCTTGTTTTGGTGGCAGGTCTCTGCCCACCATAGGAACTCTAGTTGCAAACAAGGTATAATAGGAATCATGGTTTCCAGGCTGTGACAATGTTGACTCCATAAACTTTTTAAGTACCACTGAAGTTTCCTCATATGCAGTCTTGCATATGGAATTAGAAGAATGCAGGAGGCCATGAACCCAAACGCCTGCAAAACTTGTTTTGTAGATAGCTGGGTTTTTGTGACCACCTGTTTGAAGTAAGTCATCAATTGAATTTGCTTTTCTGGCGCAAGGTAAGCCATCTGGCAGTTGTACTCAAACTTGCACCCAGGAATGTAATTTTTGAGAGGGTACCAGTTGTGATTTATTTTCTTTTATGGTGTACCCTAGACAAGTTAGAACCTTTTTTTTTACAAATGTCAGATACTTTAGAAGAATGTCATTTTCTGTCTGAATTAGACAATCATCCAGGTATGGATATATTTAAATATTTCTTTGCCTGCAAAATGCAATTACTGGTGCCAGGCACTTTGTGAAGACCCTGGCCACAGTAGATAAGCCAAAGGGCAGTGCAGAGAACTGGCAATGCAAGTAGCCTGCTTTGAAGCGGAGGTATCTTCTGCATGATTCCCTGATTGGGATATGCAGGTAAGCCTCAAGTCTAGAGTTAACAACCAGGCATCTTTGCCTAGCATAGGTAGTAACTGTTGAAGAGTCAGCATCTTGAATTTTGGAATGTCCAGAAATGTTTAGAGTGAATAAGTCCAGAATTGGACGACATGATTTGTCTTTTCTGGGTACCAGGAAACGTCTGGAATAGAAACCTTGTCCCTTTTCCTCTTCTGGTACTGGTTGAATAGCCCCCATGTTCATGAGGGACAGAACTTGTTTCTCGGCCTCTGCCCACTGATTTGGGGGCAGACCTGGCAATCCATTTTGGATTGGTAATGTGTGGAAGCGAAATCTGTATCCCTGGGATACTACATTTAAAACCCATTTGCCCTGGGTAAAAAGTTGCCAGTTTCGTGCATGAAGACCTAGTTTTCCCCCCAAAGGGGTGGCTAAGAGGTAAGTGCTTGGTGATTGCAGAGGGAAGTCATCGAGACTGTTTTCCATAGGGAGGTGCCTTGTTGCTTCCAGATTTGGAGGTGGAGGCACCCCATTGTTTTGTTCTAAAAGTTCCTTGTTACTGAAACCTGGACCCTTTGGAATGTCTTGATTTGACTTGAGCGGCCCTCGAGGGGACTGGAAAGGACCAGTTCTTACTAGGCCAGTGCCTACTAAATCTTGGAGGTTGCACTTGTAAGAAATCTTTCACAGTTTGCATAGATTTAGCTTTATCTTCCATCTTTTTTAACACTTCTTCAGCCTTATTACCAAAGAGACGGTCCTGTTGTAAAGGAGCATCCAACAATTTTGCGTTATCATGGTCAGGCAGAGTTTGCTCTTTGAGCCAAGCATGCCTTCTTAGCACAGATCCAGTTACAGCAGTCCTGCAAGAGGCCTCCAAGGAATCAAAACCACATTGCAAAGTAAGTTTTCCAACTTGTTTAGCTGAATGCAATAAATCCTGCAATTCTTTATTTTCCACACAGAGATTAACAATTTTCTGTTTTAGTCCCATGATATGCTGCTGATATTTAAGCATATAAAATTGACAGTTATTAAAGCCCCGACTGCCAAGGTTGCAGACGTGTAAATCTTCTTACCCCATCTATCCTGCGCCCTGGAGTCTCTATCAGAAAGGGTAGGATCTTTGGCAGTAGAGGCCTTAATGCCCTTGGGACCCTGAGTAATGGTTCCAAGATCAGCAATAGGGTTTTTGAAAAGGAATTTGTGGGAGTCAGGAACCCTTTAGTATTGTCTGGCTTACTAGGAGCCGGAGGAAGAGAATCAGAAGTCATACTAGATTCTGAAAATACATCAACAATGTCTAGAATAGGAGGTATAGCCAAAGGCCTATGCTGAGGAAGAAGAAGAAAATCCCCAAGTCTCTTTTTAGATTCAGAGAAATCCCGACTCCCAGTGGAAATGTTCCCTTAAGGCATGTAAAGTTTCCCCAAAAGAAAAATCCTCAGGGAGAGAGGTAGAAGGGATGGAATCCTCTGCATCAGAGTCCTCATAAGTACGAATAGACAAATCCTGTCCATTGGAAGAGTCAGAAGAAATAGAATCCTGTTCAAAAGATTCATAATCAATGTCTTGCCTAGGCCTCTTAGGAGGGGGTTGGCTACCCCTGATCAGAGTAATTAAATCTTCAGCCATTTTGATCATTTGTTTTTTAGGCATAGGGGCCTGCACATGTGGCCCAGGCGTCGGGTTTTTAGACACAGACTTTGGCCTTAGTTTTGAAGATGGCACTGGTCTAATGTACAAATCTGTAGGCCTGTAAACACCCTCAGAAGCCAGTGCCTGCACAGCGGCTCCGGACCCATCTAAGGTAGCGACATCCGCGGGTTCCATAATTGAAGAATCTCGCAGCATACCGGACTCCAAATGGGTCTCAGTAGAGGCCTGTGAATCAAATGTAGCAGGTATCAGGGGCTGTGAAAGCGTCTGAGTACCGGCGACTGGCTTAGGAGAAGCGTAGTCGGTTTTGGACCTTGACGATCTTCTCTTTCTTTGCGTTTTTTAGGTATTCCGGTAGTCTGATTGCTAACCAACGACATTTCTGGATAGTTTAATCTTGAGCCAAAATATTTAGAAGTAAAAATATACAGGACGTTTAATCGTGCGTTGATTAAATTTAGCACAAAACAGACAGCAAGGCACGTTGTGGTCAGGGCCTAGGCAAGGAATACAGTACAAATGAAAATCCTTATGAAGTATTTGCTTCCCACAAGTAATGCAAATATTAACTTTTACGGACATCGGGAAGGAGCAAGAAAAAGTTTCCCCAATGGGGTACTTAGCTTTTAGTTGAAGATTTTGGTTCTGAAACTCGAAAACGAAAATTTCAGGAGTCGGCAGACCGGCCCTTGCGAACTGCTTCTGCTTCGGGCACCACACGGCAAGAAAGACAGATGTAATGGTGTCGGCTGCATGTTTTATACCAGACGACCTGACGTCATGGAAGAAGAGACAGCAACCGACGCAGGACCCAAGACTTTGTTAATCAAGCCGACTGAGGGCAACCTGCCAGCAGATTACCCAAATGTAATGACTGCAACAGTGAAACACGAAGAACATCTGCTAAGTAATCCAGGATTAGAGGTAGGGAGGGCATAGTTGTATTCTCTCCTTTAAACAATCCAGAAGCAATACCTTTTCCACTTATCAGCATAGGATTTCATTGTACTGGGACTTCTGGCTTTAAGAATGACGTCCACTACCTGCTTACTTAGGCTGGACACAGGGGAAGAATTCAATAATAAGCCAGGCTACAAGATTTAAGGTTTACAGTTACGGATGCAAGATCTGTCCCCCCTGCTAAGAGAACAGGGTGGGGCTCTGTGGTAGGTGCCAGGGTGGCACCGGTGATGGGCTGAACAGGAGTGGGCACCAGTGCTGACGTGGCCAGTCTAGGGAAATCAGAATTGTCCTTGGTCTGTCCCGTCTTACCTTGAGCAATATTCTTGAGAGAAGGGGCAGGAGGAGAAATGCATAGATTGAGAGGTTTACTCACTGGAAGGATTGGGCATCCACTTTCCAGGCCCTGCTGTGAGGTGTCCTGATGCAGAATTTGCTGAGCTGGTGATTGCAAGGGGAGGCAAAGAGATCCACCTCGGAGATCCCCCCATTTCTGAATCAGAAGACTGAAGGTGCTGGGCTCTAATTGCCACTCATGTGGGTCTAGAAGATTTCTGCTCAAGTCATCTGCCAGTGAGTTTTGTTTGCCTGGCAGGAATTGAGCTTGCAGATGGACCTGCATGTCCAAGGCCGCATTCCACAGGGCCATGGCTAGCCTGCAGAGTGGGTAATAAGTACAGTTGTGTATACCTACCATAAATGTAGATGTTAGAGTGTCTTCACTGTTGCAGTCATAACTGTAGGGTACTCCTGCCGGCAGGCAGCCCGAGGTCGGCCAGAATATCAAAGTCTGGGTCCGGCGTCGGCCATATCAGCAAGAACCCTGACGTCAGAACGCATGGGTATAAAGCTGACAGCCGACGTCATCTTCTCCAGCCTTTCTTGCCCCTGATGTCAGAAGCCCCATAAAACCAAAAGGTGTCCCAAGGGAAACACAAATACACCAGAAAGGTAGTGGAAAAGAAACAAGAGGGGTCTGGAGGGAGGGAAACACCGACTGCAACAGTGAAGACGCTCGAACATCTACATTTACGGTAGGTATACACAACTATACTATGTTCTTCGTGTTTCACTGTTGCAGTTCTAACTGTAGGGTAGAATCCCAAAGCTGAGAACACGGGAGGAGGTTACGAAGAAGGAGCAGCTAGAAGACCCTGCAAAACAGCAGAGGCAAAGCCTGCCCTAGACTTAGAGTACAAAGGGAGGTTATAGTGCTTGGAAAAGGTATGCACAGAGCTCCAAGTGGCAGCCTCCAGAATGTCCTTAGTAGGAACTCCCCTGAGAAAGGCTGCTGAAGTGGCAGCTGCTCTAGTAGAATGAGACCTGACAGTACCTGGAATCAGTTTTCCATAAAGAGAGTAACAATATCTTATTCCATGAGCAATCCATTTGGAAATAGTTTGCTTAGAAATAGCTTTACCTAGAGAACTGGAAGCAAATGAGATAAGCAATTGATCTGATTTTCTGAAATCTTTAGTTTCGTCCAGGTAAAAACGTAGTTGCCTGTGTACGTCCAATGAATGCAAAATCCTCTCACCCTTATTTTGGGGTTTTGGGAAAAAGGTAGGAAAGGTGAATAGTCTGATTTAGAGCCACTCTGGAAACTACCTTAGGCAAAAAAGTAGGATTGGTCCTCAAGGAAACTCTGTCCTGATGGAAGATGAGGTATGGCTCCACGGCCATGAGGGCTTGCAGCTCAGACACCCTTCTGGCAGAAGTCAAGGCCAACAAGATAGCTGTCTTCCAGGATAAGAACTTAATATCCGCAGAGGCAGCAGGCTCAAAAGGAGGCAAAGTAAGCTTTTCCAAGACATAGTTGAGATCCCAAGGAGGGACAGGAGGAGATCTAGGAGGTCTTAAATTCTTAGCTCCTCTCAGAAATTGTCTAACCAGCTGGTGGGAAAAAAATGGAAGGATCACAATTGAAATGAGCCGAAATAGCAGAAGCATGAATTTTAATGGAAGAAAAGGAAAGACCTTTAATCAAAAGGTCTGAGAGATAAAGTAAAACAGAGGGAATATCAGGTAAAAAGGGAACCGAACCACGATCCTGCATCCAAATACAAAATCTTTTCCATTTAGAAGCATAGGATTTCCTTGTACTAGGATGCCTAGCTTCCAAAAGAATAGCCAAAACTTGTTTAGGAAGAGAAGTAGGAATCAATTGCCTTTGATGAGCCAAGCTGCCAGGCAGAGAGTCTTGATTTGAGTGTGAAATACCTGACCCTGATGCTGGGACAGTAGAGAATGGGTCAGAGGAAGACTCCAAGGGGGTTCCAAGCAAAGGTGCAGTAGAGTTGGATACCAAAACTGACCAGGCCAATTTGAAGCTATCAAAATAATCAGTCTGGGTTTGTCCAGTTTTATCTTTAACAATACCCGAGGCAGAAGAGGAAGAGGAGGGAAGGCATATCCCAAAAGATTCCTCCAGCTGAAGGACAGGGCATCCACTTTCCAAGCTGTCTTGTGGAAGGACCTGGTGCAAAAGAGAGGCAACTGATGGCTGAGATGGGACGCAAACAGATCTATCGGAGGACAGCCCCAAACTGAAGTTATCTTGCTGAATAAGTTGGGGTCCAACATCCATTCGTGAGGATCCAAAATGTTTCTGCTTAAGCTGTCTGCTAAGAGATTCTGATTTCCTGGAATGAACTGTGCCTGAAGATCCAGATTCAAATTTAGGGCTGCGTCTCATAAGGTCATGGCAAGTCTGCAAAGGGGGTAAGAGTGAGAGCCCCCTTGCTTGTTTATGTACCACATGACTGTGGTATTGTCTGTTCGAATTAGCAGAGGTCCTGGCTTCAAAAGAGTCTGGAAGGCTAGAAGAGCATTTTGGACTGCCAACATTTCTTTCAAGTTGGTGCCATAGAAGGTGCTGGTTTGCCCAAGAGCCCTGTTGGCATTTGTCTAGAAAATGAGCTACCCAAGCATAATCCGAGGCGTCCGTGGTTATGATCCGAGTAGGTTGAGGAAGACGAAAGGGCTTCCCTTTGTTCAAAACACACGCCCTGGACCACCAAAGGAATTCCTTCTGGAAGCAGGGAATCAGTGGAATCATTATATCCAGACTGTGGCAATGCTGAGACCATACACTTTTTAGGTACCATTGAAGTTTCCTCATGTGAAGCCTCGCATTTGGAATCAACAGGATGCAAGAGGCCATGTAGCCCAAAGCCTGCAGGAATTTCCTTGCAGTGAGCTGAGTCAAGGTTGCCAAGGTCTTGAAGATTGAAGCCAGCTGTAACTGTTTTTCCGGAGTAAGGAAGGCCATCTGTAAACTTGTGTCTAGAAGAGCTCCCAAAAAGATCATTCGTTGAGAAGGAATCAAATGTGACTTTATGTTCACTGAGAATCCCAGTAGTAGGAGAAGACGTTGAACAAAATGCAGGTGTTGAAGTAAAAGGTCTTTGCTGTCTGCCTGAATTAGACAGTCGTCCAGATAGGGGTAAATCTGAATCCGCTGAAGTCTGCAGTAAGCTACTACTGGAGCCAGGCATTTGGTAAAAACTCTGGGCGCAGTAGATAAGCCATAAATGGCAGTACAGAGAATTGGAAGGGTCTCGAGCCTGCCTTGAATCTGAGGTACTTTCTGCATTGTTGCCTGATGGGGACGTGTAAGTAAGCCTCTTAAGTCCAATGTTACCATCCAAGCATCTTGTGAGAGCATTGGGAGAAGTTGCTGAAGAGTAAGCATCTTGAATTTTGGAATTTCCAAAAAGGTGTTTAATATTGAGAGGTCCAGAATAGGTCACCAGGAGTTTTGTTTTCTTGGGACCAGGAAAAGTCTTGAATAAAAACCTTTCCCCACCTCTAGAGGTTGAACAGGTTCTATGGCTCTTAAGGCTAATAAAGCGTCCACTTGATTTAAGGCCTCTGTCCATTGATGTTTTGGCAGATCTGGCCAGCCGGAAGGCCTTGGCAGAGTGTGAAAGTGGAATCTGTAGCCTTTCAGAAGCACGTCTAACACCCATTTGTCCTGGGTAATGTGCGTCCAATTTTGGTAAAAAAGAGAAAGTTTTCCTCCGAGAGGGGCATCCAAGGAAGGAGGACCTGTAGCCCAACAGAGGGAGTCATTGGGTCTGCTTTCTTTGGGTTTGAGGTCTGTCTTCTCCCCTTCTAGGTGAAGAAGCAGTCCACTGTCTAGATCTGCAAGAGGCCTGAGCCTGCCCACCTCTGGAGCGTCTATATCTTCCCCTTTGAGGCCTGTCAGAAGTGGGAAAAGACCAATTTTTGGAGGGCCAATTTCTAGAAAATCTAGGAGGCTGTACTTGCAAAAAATCTTTTACAGTCTGCATAGACTTGGCTTTTTCTTCCATCTTTTTAATAACCTCCTCAGCCTTGGATCCAAATAAGACATCATGCTGAACAGGGGCATCTAGCAACTTAGCCTTAACTTGTTCAGGTAAATTCTGTTCACGAAGCCAAGCATGTCTCCTGATAACAGTACCAGAGGCAGCAGCCCTGCAGGAAGCCCCTAAGGCATCAAAACCACAATGTAAACTGTGTTTGCTAACTTGTTCAGTTGCATGCAACACATCCTGTAATTCCTTGTCCTCAGCACATGCAGGAAAGGTAGAAAGCCTTTGTTTTAAAACAGATAATAGAAACTGTTGACACAAACATGTGAAACTGGCAATTTAAAGCTCTAATAGAAAGGGTAGCTGAAGTATAAACCTTTGTGCCCCACCTGTCCAGGGCACGAGAATCCTTTTCAGAGGGGATAGGATTCTTAGAGGAGGTGGCCTTAGCAGCCTTGGAACCCTGTGAAATAGTTTCAGGATCAGCAGAAGGGTTCTTAAATAAGAATTGATGGGAATCAGGGACCCTGTAAAATCTATCAGGCTTAGAAGGAGCAGGCGGCATGGAATCAGGATTCAAGTTAGCTTCAGAGAAGGCATCATCCACAATGTCAAGTACAGGAGGAATAACTAAAGGCCTGTGTTGAGGGAGAAGAAGAAATTCCCTTAGTCTCTTTTTGGAAGCAGAATAATCCTGACCTACCTTCCCAATGAAAATGCTCCCTCATCTCATGCAAGGTTTCCCCAAAAGGGAAATCTTCAGGGGGAGAGGCAGAGGGAACAGAATCCTCTGCATCCGAATCCTCATAAGAAGGAAAAGAATAATCCTGATCAGAGGAAGAAACTGAAGATACTGAAGCCTGATCAGAGGAATCATAAGGGATATCCTGTCTAGGCCTTTTCTCAGGAGGAGGGTGAGAGCCCCTAATCATAGTTAATAAATCCTCAGCCATCCGTAGTAATTGCTTCTGAGTCTTAGGAGCTGAATCCGAAGAAGCTTGAGCAGAAAGTCTGGGTTTAACAGGTGTCTTTGACTTAGCCTTTGTCTTTGTGGAAATAGTAATATGTGAAGGCCTGAAGACCCCCTCAGAAGCCGGTACCTGCACAGCGGTTCCGGACCCATCTGAAGGAGCGACGTCCGAAGGTCCTGCAGCAGACAAATTACTAGGCCTAGATGGCTCCCCATGGGAGTCCGTGTCGGCCATCGGTTCTGAAGTGGCGGACGACAGGGGCTGCAAAAGCGCCTCACTGACGACCGCCGAACCCGAAGCTGGCTCCAGCTGCAAAGTATCCCGTTTGGACCTCGGAGGCCTGTCCTTGTCTTTGCGTTTCTTCTGTATTCCGGTAGTCGGTAAAGTATCAGACGACATCCTATAATTAAATCGTCTACCGAAGAAATTCAAGGCCCAATCGTACCTACGCTTGATAGTACGAGAATTAAACCTGGCACAGAACCGACAGCAAGAAACGTCGTGGTCAGGGCCTAAGCAAGGTAGACAGTAAGAGTGGAAATCTTTACGAGGTATTTGTTTTCCACACGATACACAATTAACTTTTTCTGACATCGGAGGAGCAAGAAAAAGGTTTCCCCAACGGGGTACTTAGCTTTGAGAAGAGAAGTAGAAAACTTCGGACCGACTACAATTACACCACGTTGTCTTGAAAACGCCAACCAACAACTAGCGAACTGCTTTGTACCGCACGGCAAGAAAGACTGGAGAAAATGGCGTCAGCTGTCAGCTTTATACCCATGCGTTCTGACGTCAGGGTTCTTGCTAATACGGCCGACGCCGGACCCAGACTTTGATATTCTGGCCGACCTCGGGCTGCCTGCCGGCAGGAGTACCCTACAGTTATGACTGCAACAGTGAAACACGAAGAACATGTGCATTTCCCTTGTTTGCTAATGTACCACAACTGCGGTGTCATCAGTTTTTATTAGCAGGGGTCCCAGTGAGAATAGGGATTGGAAGCTGTTCGAGCATGCTGCACAACTAGCATCTCTTTTTGGTTTATGTGCAGATGAATTTGACTTTGGCTCCAGTGGCCCTGAATGCACTTGTCGTCCAGGTGTGCCCCCCAGGCACAATCTGATGCATTTGTGGTTAGGGTATGGGCGGCATGGGGTTGATTAAAGAGTAGTCTCCTTGCTGTGGTTGCATGCTGCTGCCCACCAAATAAACTCTGTCCTTAGACAAGGTATGACAGGAATGACTTGTTTCCAGGTCCTGAGAATGTTGGCACCAAATATTTAAGTACCACTGAAGTTTCTCATATGCAGTCTGCATATGGAATTAGTAGGATGCATGAGGCCATGAACCCAAGGGCCTGCAGGATTTTCCTTGTAGATAACTGGGTTCTGATGGCCATTTCACTGAAGTAGTCTGTCAGATAGGCTTGTTTTTCTGGGGTAAGGAATGCCATCTGGGATGTTGTGTCCAAGCTTGCTCCCAGGAATACAATCTTTTGACTGGGGACTAGTTTTGATTTCTTTTCGTTGATGGTATACCCCAGGGAGGTTAGAAGGTTTTTTTTTTTTTTTACAAATGTCAGGTGCTGCAACAGCATTTCCTGACTGTCTGCCTGAATCAGGCAGTCCAAGTACGGGTAAATTTGAATTTTTCTCTGTCTGCAGTAAGCAATTATTGGAGCCAGGCATTTTGTGATTACACTGGGAGCACTGGGATAAGCCAAAGGGAAGTGCAGAGAAAGTACAGTTTTGTACCTATCATAAATGTAGATGTCCGAACTGGATAGCATCTGCAGTCATAACAACTGGGTTGTCCTGTCGTCAGGCAGCCCTTCAGTCGGCCGGATTCCAAAGTCCGGGTCAGGCTTCGGCTGATGTCGCACTTCACCCGACGTCATCTCTGTTGGTCTTCGGGTATAAAAGCATCAGCCGACGCCATTTTCCTCAGTGTTTCTTGCCCCAGATGCCAGTAGCCCTCTTGAAGGCTAAAATTTGGATAGATGCCAATGTTTCCAAAAAGATAGATGTAAACACAAAATAAGCATGTATGTACATATATACAAACAAATACACCATAAAAGACTCCCCCCCCACCAGCTAGCTATTAGGAGGGTAAACACCCTAGGAGTACCACAGAGGGGAAGGAGGGAGGGTAATCCTGACTGCAGATGCTATCCAGTTCGACATCTACATTTATGGTAGGTACAAAACTGTACTATGTCCTTCATGGATGCATCTGCAGTCATAACAACTGGGTAGAATACCATAGCCAACTAGGGAGGAGGATAAAAGTAGATTATGGTGTGTTTAGGATCCCTTGCAGTACAGCAGTGGCAAACCCTGCTCGGGATCTGGAATACAGAGGCAAATTATAATGCTTGGCAAATGTATGCACGGAGGTCCAAGTAGCCGCCTCAATAATGTCTTTGGTTGCCACTCCTCGTAAGAAGGCTGTGGTAGTGGCTGTTGCCCTTGTAGAATGAGGTCTTATGTTCTGTGGAATTGGTTTTCCATGGAAGGAGTAACAGAATCGTATGCAATTTCCTATCCATTTGGAGATTGTCTGTTTGGAAATAGCTTTTCCTTCCCTTCCTGTTGCATAGGCTACAAAAAGTTGGTCAGTCTTTCTGCTATTTTTTGTTCTGTCCAAGTAGTAGCGTAGCTGTCTATGTACATCCAAGGTATGCAGTATTCTTTCCCTCTGTTTTGTGGGTTGGGAAAGAAGGTAGGTAGGTGGATTGCCTGGTTTAAAGACACTCTGGATACCACCTTAGGCATAAATGTAGGATTAGTCCTCATGGACACTATCTTGGTGGAAGATTAGGAAGGGTTGCACTGCCATTAAGGCCTGTAGTTCTGAAACCCTCCTTGCTGAAGTAATTGCCAGTAGGAAAGCAGTTTTCCATGACAGGTGTTGTAGGTCTGCTGTTGCTGCTGGTTCAAAGGGTGATAGTGTCAACTTTTCTAGCACAAAGTTTAAGTCCCAAGCTGGTAATGGTGGTTTCCTTGGAGGTTTTACATTCTTGATTCCTCTGAGGAACTGCCTGAGCAAAGGGTGCGAACAAACAGGTGGGTCAAAGCTGTATTGTGCTGAAATAGCTGATGCATGTATCTTGATGGAGGAGTAGGACAGGCCTGAATGAAGAAGTTCGGCCAGATACTCCAGAATGTTAGGCATATCTATGTTTGACACATCTTTTCCTCTTTCCGTACTCCAGATGACAAACCTTTTCCATTTTCCAGCATAGTTTCTTCTTGTTGAAGGTCTGCGTGCTTCAAGAATAATGTCTTTAACTCTTTGGGAAAGTTCTGGATTAGCTGCTGCTATGTGATGTTCCATGCAGTCAGTTGCAACGTTTTTAGGTTTGGATGTATGATGCTGTAGTTGTTCTGAGTTAACATCAAAGGCATCAGGGGTATTGGCCACATATTGTTCGAGACATGCTCCTCAACAGTGGGTACCAGTGTTGTCTTGGCCAGTTTGGAGCTATCAGGATTATTCTTGGACGTTCTTCCTTAATTTTTAGTAGTACTTTGTGTAACAAAGGAAGAGGTGGGAATGCATATGCTGTTAGGCCTTTCCAGCTGAAGGAGAGCGAATCCACTTTCCATGCTAGTGGGTGGAAAGTCCTTGTGCAGAATTTTTGAGCTGGTGATTGAGAGGTGATGCTAATAGATCTATCTGAGGCATTCCCCATTTCTTTGAGATGGTCTTGAAGATGTCCGGTGCAGCTTCCATTCGTGGGCATCCGATGTGGTTCTGCTTAATATGTCTGCTAGAGTATTTTCTTTTCCGGTACAAATATTGCCTGTAACTGGATGTTGTAGCTGAGTGCCAGGGTCCACAGCTCCAAAGTCATTCTGCATAGGGGTATGAATGAGTGCCTCCCTGTTTGTTGATGTACCACATGACTGTGGTGTTGTCTGTCCTTATCATCAACTGGCCCTCTTTGAGAAATGGTTTGAACTTTTGGATTGCCAGTTTTACTGCCAGCATTTCTTTTAGGTTGATGTGCAGGTGAAGTTGATCCTGTGTCCACAATCCTTGCACGCATTTGTCCAGCATGTGGGCCCCCATCCTAGGTCTGAAGCGCCTGTTGTCATGGTCTGGCTTGCTTGACATCTGCGAAAGGGTAGGCCTGGGTTTGACTGGCATGCCTGAGCCCACCATAGGAACTCCTGTTTTAAGCATGGAATTAGTGGGATTTCTGTTTCTAGGCTGTGCCTGTGTTGGGACCATAAATTCTTTAGGTACCACTGTAGTTTTCTCATATGTAGTCTGGCAAATGGGACCAAGATTATGCATGATGCCATGAAGCCCAAGGCCTGCAGTACTTTTCTTGCTGTTAACTTGTTCAGTTTTGTTAGTGCCAAGAAGTAAAGAGGGAGTTCTTTTGTTTTTCTGTAGTCAGGAATGCCATTTGTTTTACTGTGTCCAATTCCACCAAGAATGTCCTTGTTTGGGATGGTATCAGCCTTGACTTTTGTAAATTGACTGTGTATCCCAGTGCTTGTAGCAAGTAAATGACCCTTTGTAAATCTGTTGTCAGCTTGCTTTTGTTGTCCCCTTGTAGCAGGCAGTCGTCCAGGTATGGGTAAATTTGAATTCCTGTAGTCTGCAATGGGCGATTACTGATGCCAGGCATTTTGTGAATACTCTGGCAGTAGATAAGCCAAAGGGCAATGCTGAGAATTGATAGTGCTCTGATCCTGCAAGAAATCTGAGGTATCTTCTGCAGATTGGTCGAATGGGGACGTGCAGGTATGCCTCCTTGAGATCTAGAGTTACCAGCCAAGACTCCTTGCCCAGCATGGGAAGAAGTTGCTGTAGGGTCAGCATTTTGAATTTTGGGACAATGATGTATGTATTTAAGGTGGACAGGTCGAGAATTGGTCTCCAACTTTTTTCCTTTCTTGGAACTAGGAATAGTCTGGAGTAGAACCCTTTCCTTGCTCTGCTGTCGGCACTCTTTCCACAGCTCTCATGTTTGCTAACTCCATTATCTGTTGTAGAGCCTCTGTTTTTTGATTTGGAGGTAGATTTGGCATTCCTCTTTGACTGGTAAAGTGTGGAAGTGAAACCGGTAACCTTGATCTATGGTTTGTAAAATCCACTTGTCTTTTGTTATGTAATGCCAGTTCTTTGAGAATAAGGCTAACTTTCCGCCTAGAGGAGCTGCTATTTGTTCCCTGGTAGGCGGATTTAGGATTAAGTCACTGTGGTTGTGCTGATGTAGTGGCAGTGGTTGTGTCTGTGCCTCTGTTGTTACCTTGCCACTGTCGTCCTCTGTAGGCACCTCCTCTGGATTGGTTTCTGCCTCTGGAACGTCTATTCCTGCCCCTTTGAAATTTTGTGGAGTCAGGAAAGGACCAATTTTTGGCAGGCCAGTTCCTGCTAAACCTTGGTGGTTGAACCTGCAAGAAATCTTTAACAGTTTGAACAGATTTTGCCTTTTCTTCCATTTTCTTCATAACCTGCTGGGCAGGTGTACCAAACAAACTTGTCTTATCCATAGGAGCATCTAGCAACTTAGCTTTAACATGATCCGTAAAGCTTGCTCCTTTAGCCATGCATGCCTTCTTATCACTGTGCCAGTCATGGCTGATCTAAATGAAGCCTCCAGTGCATCATAGCCACATTTTAAGGAATGGTTGCTAACCTGTTGTATGTTATTTACCATTTCTAATACATGTTTCTTATCAAGAGATTCATCAGTGGTTAGTTTTTTAGTTAACTGATCAAGCATAAACTCTTGGTATTGTATCATGTGAAACTGACAGTTTAAAGCTCTAGCTGAGAGAGTAGCTGAAGTGTAGACCTTTTTACCCCATCTGTCTAATTACCTTGCTTCCCTTTCAGAAGGAATAGGGTTTTTAGCTATGGTCGCGGCTACTGCCTTGGGACCCTGGGATATAGTTTCGGGGTCTGCAAGTGGGGCCTTGTAAAGGTGGTGATGAGTATCTGGCACCCTGTAAAATCTGTCTGGTTTGGCAGGGGCTGGGGTAAAGAGTCTGGAGCGGAGCAGACATCATTGAAAGCATCATCCACCACAGAGAGAACAGGAGGTATAGCTAAGGGCCTGTGCTGTGGGAGGTGCAGAAAGGTCCTAAGTCTTTTCTGGAGTCTGAAAAATCCTGTTGCTGCCATTGGAACTGCTCTCGCATGGCATGTAAGGTTTCCCCAAAGGAGAATTCTTCTGGTGGGGAAGCAGCTGGAATGGATTCTTCAGCATCAGAATCTTCAAAATTGGAGAAAGGAGCCTCTGGCTGGTCAGTTATGTCTGATTCATCAGCAGAATCATCAGAGGACACTGGCTCAGGGGCTCTGCCCTAGGTCTCTTCTCTGGGGCCTGAGAGGCCCTGTCTGGGTGAGATTGAGATCCTCTAATTAATGAAATTAAATCTTCTGCCAAAGTAAGCATTTGTGAACTAGAAGAGGGCCTGGTTGTGGGGGGTTTAACAGGCACTGTTTTAGTAGTCTTGGCTGCTTTAGCCCTGGCGAAGGCCTTAATGGACATGGCTGCTGGAGGCCTAGCAGCACCACGTGCTGGGGTAGAGACATCCAAGGGAATGGTGTCTGATAAGTCAGTGGCAATCACCGTAGTGGATAAAATTTCTGAGGCCGATTCAAGATTGGTAGCAGGGGCCTCAGTTGTAGAGATAGGTTCAGCTGTACTTTGATCAGTTTTCTCGGTTTCGGCCGAAACCGAGACACTCGGGGTTTGCTTAACCATGGTTTCGGCCGAAACCGCGGACCGCGAGTGTCGGTCTTTATCTTTGCGTTTTTTGGCGGATTGGGTAGTCGGAGGATCCGACGGCATAATGTACGCAAAATCAGAACCGAAAAACTGTTCTGCAAACTCCGACCGACACCTAAGCGTTCGTCGGTTGAAAGAAGCACAGGCCGAACAGGCTGCTACGTCGTGGGCTGGGCCTAAACAAGGCAGACAGTAAGAGTGGAAATCTTTATGAGGTATTTGTTTCCCACAGGTTAAACAATTATTAACTTTTTCTGACATCGGCTGAGGCAAGAAAGAGTCCCCAACGGGGTACTTAGCTTTAGAAGTCTTCGAAGTAGTATTCGGTAGAAGTAATCTCTGGATCCGACCGACCGGCACTTGCGAACAGCTTCTGCTTCGGGCGCCACGCGGCAAGAAAGACTGAGGAAAATGGCGTCGGCTGATGCTTTTATACCCGAAGACCAACAGAGATGATGTCGGGTGAAGTGCGACATCAGCCGAAGCCGGACCCGGACTTTGGAATCCGGCCGACTGAAGGGCTGCCTGACGACAGGACAACCCAGTTGTTATGACTGCAGATGCATCCATGAAGGACATCTGGCAAGTGAAGATATTTCCTGCAGGAGTCCCTGACAGGGATGTGCAGATAGGCTTCTTTTAAATCCAGTGTAGCTAACCAGGCATCTTTGGCCAGCATAGGAAGAAGCTGCTGCAGGGTGAGCATTTTGTTACCACCAGGAAGGTGTTTAGAATGGAAAGATCTAGGATTGGGCACCAAGTGCCCTCTTTTTTGGGTACCAGGATAAGTCTGGAATAAAACCCTTGACCCATCTGTTCCGCAGGAACAGGCTGAATTGCTCTTAGAGAGCAGGGATTGAACTTGTTTTTGTGCCTCTACCAACTGGTTTGGAGGAAGGTCTGGGAACCCTATTGGGGTTGGCAGTGAGTGGAAGTAAAATTTGTACCCCTGGGATACAATGTTGAGGAACCTTCGGTCTTCGGTAACGGAAATCCAGTTTTCTGCATGATGGGCAAGTTTTCCTCCTAGGGGCACAAGCAACTGGGCAGAGGTGGGGAGTGGAGTCGAGAAGTCATCGGGAATTCGTCCTGTAAGGCGGTGGCTTAGCACTCCCTGTTTTTGAAGTGGAGGCTCTCCATTGCTTAGATATCTGCATACAGAGACTGTAGTCTGGGGGGTCCGTTTCCCCTGGGTCTAGTTTGAGATGGCCTAGAGAGGGCTGAAAAAAAACAATGTTTCGAGGGGCAATGCCTACTGAATCTAGGAGGTTGTACTTGAAAAAATCTGACTGTCTGCATAGATTTAGCTTTTTCTTCCATCTTTTTAAGAACCTCTTCTGCTATGGTGCCAAACAGATTGTCCTTACTCAAAGGAGCGTCTAGTAATTTTGATTTGATATGGTCTGGCACGGTCTGCTCCTTAAGCCAAGCATGCCTTCTTAGTACAGAACCAGTGACTGCTGCCCTGCAAGATGCTTCTAGGGCATCAAACCCACACTGCAATGTATGCTTGCTGACTTGGCTTGCAGAATGCATAAGCTCTTATAATTCTTTATTTTCTGTGCAGTCCGTAAAGGTAGCTATTTTTTTGCTTAACAAGTTCCATAATATGTTGTTGGTACTTCAGCAAGTGAAACTGGCAATTCAAAGCGCTAATGGCGGGAGTTGCAGAAGTGTATACTTTCTTACCCCATCTGTCTAAAGATCTGGAATCCCTGTCCAAAGGAGTAGGATTCTTAGCTGTAGTTGCTTTGATACCTTTAGGCCCCTGGGAGATGACCTCTGGGTCAGCAGTAGGATTTTTTGAAAAGGAATTTAAGAGTCGGGGACTCTGTAGTACCTGTCTGGTTTCCTAGGAGCAGGGGGTAAGGTATCATGAGTTAAACTGGACTCCATAAAGAGATCATCCACAATATCCAGGACTGGGGGTACTGCTAAAGGCCTATGTTGTGGCAAGTCTAGAAATTCTCAGAGTCTCTCTTTAGACTGAGGATAGTCTTGGCATTTTCAGTGGAAATGCTCTCAAAGTATGTATGGTTTCACCAAAAGAAAAATCCTCTGGAGGAAAAGCAGAGGGAATATATTCCTCTGCATCTGAATCCTCATAAGCAGATAAAGGCATGTACTCATAATCCGATACCAGTCGGACTCTTAGTGAAAGAAGTCTGTTTGTCTCTAATATCGGTAGTGCGAAGAACTTCTTCAGAAGCCAGTGCCTGCTCAGCGGCTCTGGATCCATCCAAAGTAGACACATCTGTAGATTCCGAAGAGTCTAGCAGCATACCTGACTCAGAACGGGTCTCAGTAGAGGCCTGCGAAACCACTGAAGTGGGCATCAGGGGCTGCAAAAGCACCTCACTGAGTACCGGCGAACTGGCTACTAGCTTAACGGAAGCATCATCAGCAGCTTTGGACCTGTGCGGTCTGCCGAGATAGAAAACTGAAGTATTTAGCAACAATAAGGGCCAGACACCGAATACTTCGGGCATTGAATAAGGCACAAAACAGACCGCGGGGGATGCTGTGATCTGGGCATTAACAGGTTACGCAGTAAGAATGAAAACCTTGGTGTGGTATTTGCTTTCCACAGGCAAGACCATTGTTGTGTGGTATTTGCTTTCCACAGGCAAGACCATTGTTATCTTTTTCTGACATCTGTTAGAGCAAGAAGAAAGGATCCCCAATGGGGTACTTAGCTTTAGAAGACTTCAGGATAATTCAATTCGATAACGAAAACTCAGGTAGCAGCTGACCAGCACTCATGCAAACTATTTCTGCTTCAGGCTCCTCACCAAGAAAGACTATGTAATGGCGTCGGCTGCCTGTTTTTATACCCCTGATGACCTGACGTCAGACCTGGAGCGACAGCAACAGATGCAGAAATACTAAGTCTCTGGTATTCAGGCCAACCCGCAGGCAGATAACCCAAGTGTGATGACTGCAGCAGTGAAACACGAGGAACATCTTCATCGTCCTATCTACATCAGCTTCTGTCAGGTTCCTGGCAGACTAGACTGATCTGGCAGTGGAAGAGATGTGAACAGGTCTATCCTGCAAGAAAGGAGTACAGCCTAGGTAAGACAGTCTCAGGAGAAAACCTAGGCAGGAAGTCTGTGATCTATTGACAAGCAGATCCAATGAAGAGGTCAGAGCTGAAGCTTTACGAAGTTGGGCAAAGTAGCCAGAAAGGTCACAGAGAAGGAACTGCCAGGAGAGTGCTTCCTATGCTCCTTGCCCTTTTTCATGGGCTTGTCCCCACTACTCTCCTGTCTGCCTGAAAGCTATTTAGCGAATGGGAGGTTCCAGATGCAACAGACATGAAGGTCCCCCAACTGTTTAGTCACGTCAGCCAACAGAGCCAGGGAGTATTTGGCCATGTGGGTCTGGTAGTTAATGGCTCTCACTGCTAAAGTAGCAGAAGTGTAGACTTTTTTTCCCCAGGTGGTCAACTAACCTGCTCTCCTTGTCAGAGTGCAGGAGGGAGGTGGAAGGGAGTAACTTAGAAGTTTTGTCTGCAGCCACAGTAATGACTGAAGGGTCTGCAGAGGGAGCTTTGTAAAGGAATTTAGCATACTAAAGGCCTTTAAAACCTGTCAGGGCGTTTGGGTGCAGGGGGCTGGGAGTCGGTTTTGGAAGCAGCCAGAAAGGCATCCAAAGACAGGGTGCCCTGGGGGAACAGCAGATGGGTTAGGGGAGTCCATTTGTAAAAGGTCATATTACCTCTTTTGGGTCTCTGTGACCTTACTGCTGCACCACTTGAAAAATTCTTTCATTTAAGAAATGGTTTCCCCGAAGGTAATTTCTCCTCCATGGGAAATGTGTGCCATTGGACTACTCCTCTGGTGAAGTGTACTCCAGAGGAGAAGCAATTTGAGAGGTGTAAGTGAGGGATTCATCCCCTGATGAATCCTCCTCTTCAGATGAGACGTCCAGGACAAGTTTACCCTTAAGGGTAGACACAGTAGGGGCCTGGCGTAAAGCCAGGAAGGCATTAAGGCCTTGGGTGAAGGCCTGCCAATCAGGAAGCTGTTCGGAGGCTGCAGGCATCGGAGAAGGAACAAGGTATTTGGTCTTTTGCTTCTTTTTGTGCAACTCCAAAGTCTCAGAGATACAGTGGAGAGTCAGAGGGCCAGACATAGGATGGCACTCCACAATGTATGTGTGAACATCCTCTCGAACTACAATGAGAGGCCCCACATGGACGAACGTCATCACGTGGAGGTGTTCTTAGTGACATCAGCTCTGTCCAGCCTATTGGAATTCTGCTCTGGGCCGTGACGTGAGTGACTAGGTTCCCCCTCGGCAAGTGATTCAGACATCTGTGATTCCCTCTGGGACGTGCCCTTGGCTTTAGTGGCTTCCTCAGAGGTACCCGCCAAAGTAAGGTCTGAGGATTCCGGGATGGACTCCAGGCCTCAACTGGCCTCGAGAGGAACGGCGGGAATAGAGGGTGCAGCAGTCTATTCAGACCTTAATTTTTTGGCCTTTTTTACTGGAGGCTCATCCGAAGAACCAGAAGTTGGATCCATAGCTTTAGCATCTCTGGTTCTCCAAGTACAGTTTTAATGCTGTTAAGCGACTTTGGAGGACTTTGGCGACGAAGGCCTGACAAATAGTACAAGTAGTGCAGTAATGTTCTTTGCCCAAGCAAAACAGACAGGTGCTCATGCATATCTTTATGTGGAATTTGCCTTCCACACCTAGACTTGCCCTTTCTACCCGACATGAAACCCCAAAGCAGTAGCAAAAGGATTAACAAAAAAACCCCTATGGAGTACTTATCTGAAATCAGATAAGACTACTTCACTTTTCTGAAGGAGCAACGACCTGACTGTCACACACAGGTGGCAAAGTTGAGGTGGGCATGTGCTGACATCCGTTTTGTATGAGATGTCTGTTTATGACGGACGTCCACAGAGAGACGCAGGATGTCGCACGTACCTTAGCAGCAACATCTATCTTTTGTATAATGGCCAGACGTACGAGAGTTGACCAGAGTACGACTCCCTTGCGTTACAAATACAGCAGCATATGAACAGAAGGACATCACGTTTCTTAGAGTGCAATGAAAAAATAGCATGAGTTGGAGAGAATATGCGTGGAAAAATTCAATAGTCCTATTTGTTACACAGGTTAGTAGGTGGTAAAAGACACCCGAAATAATTCTAATAAGATTTTTTTAAAGAAATATCAGCGATTACGTTGATTACAGATAATGAGATGAAACTGAGGGATGTCTTAATATGAGAGAGGTGTTCACATTACGGTTACATAAGGAAGAAGGATGGAGAGATGGAGTATGTTTTTATGTCAGTGTGTGTGGCCATGGAGATTTTTTTTTCTTTTTTTATCAATGTTCTCTCAAGGCTTTGCTTCCCCTTTTCAGGTGGCATGAAAGCTCTAAAGGGTTTGGCACCCAAAGCTGCCTTTTTAGTCAGTTCAGACTGAGGTGACTAAAGGTTTGGGTGCACGGAATATGCCCTGAAGTTTTGGAAGGTGTCCAGTGGTATTCTACACACAGGATACAACTCGTATAGTTAGGGCTTCTATGGCAGTGATCAAAATGAAGAACATGTAATGTGCTCATAAAGTACAGTGTAAGAACTTACCACAAACAGTAATCTGATCACTGTTGCAGTATGCCTAACAAATAGAATATCACAGTAGTCTGCCAGGGTACCAAAGCTTTATATTCCCACTACCGTACATCCGACATGCTACCTCAGCTCACAAACATAGATGTATAAAGGCAGACGTATGAGTGTAATTCCTTGGATCATCTCCAAGCCAGCTGTCAAGCTCCAGAGACAGAAAACTGGTCAACTAGGAGGAATGTAGTATAAAGCTGTAAGAAAGCTCCCTTAGTTCTACAGTGTTTCACACTGGTAAGACTTGAGGGATTAAGAGATAAAAGATAAATGTACAGGCACTGATGAGACTAAACGCAATGTCCTGAAGTGGATATTACTCGACTCAAGCCATAAATGAAGGAACCTTCTTGACAGCCTGGATATCATGATGTGAGAAGTAGGTGACTTGTAGGTCCACAAAGCACATCAACAGCTTGAGATTATTCTGGATACACTCTGGTCAGGTGAGAACTCTATTACTTGCTGTTTGAGAGGGATGGTGTTAGTTACACACCCCCTCCATGGCTCCGGACAAGGACAGGTTAGGTAACCTTTCAGGAATGCTGGATGGGTTTGTTGGAGCAAGGACTTCTAAACCACTAGTTCTGCAGTCCACTTCTGCCTCTTGGGGGACATCCATTAAAGTTTCCTCCCTTGTCCCGGGGGTACTGTAATGAGAAGCATCCTGGGCAAAACTGCGACTTTGTAAACCAAAAAAATTTCCTTCCCTTCTGGTTATATGGAAAAAGACCTCTGTGGTGTGAAGAAATGGATTCTAGCCAGCCGATGATATTCTCTCTCTTACTCCAATGTACCCTTATCCATCAAGGACACAAATTTTATCCAGCTTGCAAGCACTGGGTTCTACCACATCCAGGTCTTTCAAAGCCCACCAAGACACCAAATAAACTATTTGCTGAAGGTACCATGCATGATGTAGATGGGCATGCACCAGAGGACTCTAAAAATACCAACTCTTCTGGAAAAGGGGCAACAATGGAACAACCTCCCCTCACAACAATTCCTAGACCTTTCAGGAGAACTCTTCCAGGGGAGATTGGGGGACCCCTCTCCTTCAAGATTTAAGTCTTCAGTTACAGATTCCTGGGGGGTGGGGGGGATCTAAACACCTCCTTTTACGTTTATACTTCCTATGCTCCTCTGTGGGGGAGAAACCAGGGGAGACTTGTAAATAAGGGAACTTGGCTGGTCGGTGCAGGTATCAGAAGAATACACAAAATACCAAAGAATGGGAAAATGCAAAAACTTGAGATAGATCAAAGAATGTATGGGTCACCCACTTTCTCGAGTAGAAGATTACCTAAAAGGTTTCAATCATCAAAGAAGGCCCTGCTCAAGTCCAACCCTCCCCGCCCAAGGTGCAGCCACACTAAAATCAGAGGTGGAGGCCAAAGTCCCAAAGTGGAAGGAAAGGCTTTGAAAAGCTCGTAATCAACCCCGAAGCCTCAATCTCTCTGTTCTGTAACCAATCCAGATCTGAAGTAGTCAGAGCAGAGTGAATCAAACTGTCAGGCACCCAACACTGTTGCCTCCAGCAAGGGGACCATGTGGGAAATACTCTGATCCAAAGATGATGGATCAAGCAAGTGGACCAAAGGAGGAGAAATAATGGGAGTAGGTTTCACCACCCTGCAGCAGACACAGCAGGAAGAAACCCACCACTGTACCGGAGCCTTTAAATAGATCATCCTACACAGGTCTGCACCAGGTAGGCTCTTAGATCATCGCAATGATCTAAAGAAAGCTGCCGCCAAGGATGGCCGACAGGATTAATGCCCATATCTATCTTGAGGGGGAGGGGACTGGTGACTGGATCCTAGAAGAAACTGCTCAGGGAAAACACCCATCTAGCACACCTGGAGCAGCCTGAGATCAGATATGAACTTAATCTGACCCCAGAGAAGACCGGAAAGATGCCAAATACAAGGGGCGTCCAGAAAAGGACCTTGTGAGGAAGAAAGGCCCAGAGACTCTTTTCAAGATTCCTTGGATCTTTCCATGGAGGGATCCCTGGCCCTACCACCATGTATAGATTTGTCCTTCAGCTTATCAGATGTTCTATTTGAAGGAGATCCCAAAACAGAAGCAGCAGTACCTCCCCCACTTGGGAAAGAATACCCTTCAACTCTAAGAGTGATGATACAATGGGGCTTATGGCTCAAATGAGCAACACATTCAGCAGGAATTCTTTAAAGGGGCAGAGCCCAAACAATGAACACATTTTTCATCTGGATTCTGTGGCGGGATTTTATGGCCACAGGCCATACACTTTTTGAGACCTGAAGCTCTGTCTGCCATACTGTACGAACACAAGAAAAAGGAGAAGCTTCCCACAAAACTGACTGTGAACCCAACACACTAAACCAAAACAAAGAAATGGCAAAGGAGACCGCAACCAACGTAGGACCCAAGACTTTGTTATTCAGGCCGACTGAGGGCAACCTGCCAGCAGATTACCCAAATGTAACAACTGCAACAGTGAAACATGAAGAACATACAATGGCTAAGAGTTTGCTAAGTAGCTAACTGCTATAAAAGCAATAAAGCTACAAAAATATCAAAAACTGTCCAGAAAGATCAATAAAGCCACTTATCTAGCATAAACAAGTTGCACCTTTAAAACACCGGTCATTTAGAGTGACATTACCCATCCACTAGCACAACTTGGGATCAATGGGTAATCAGAAATTCACCCCGGTCTGGCTCCTATGTCTCTGCTGGACAAATGCACTGTTGCAGTCATTACATTTGGGTAATCTGCTGGCAGGTTGCCTTGTTGGCCTGATTAACAAAGTCTTGGGTCCTGCTTCAGTTGCTGTCCCTTCTTCCATGACGTCAGGTTGTCAGGGGTATAAAACATGCAGCCAACGCCATTACATCAGTTTTTCTTATCCCAGATGTCAGGTGCCCCCCAAATGCACTGGTTAAATCTAGCACAAAACAGACAGCAAGGCACGTTGTGATCAGGGCCTAGGCAAGGAACACAGTACAAATGAAAATCGTTATGAGGTATGCTTCCCACAAGTAATGCAATTATTAACTTTTACTGGCTTCGGTAAGGAGCAAGAAAAAGTTTCCAACGGGGTACTTCGCTTTAGTTGAAGACTTCGGTTCTGAAACTCGAATACGAAAATTTCAGGAGTCGGCCGACCGGCACCTGAGAACTGCTTCTGCTTCGGGCACCTCGCGGCAAGAAAGACTGAATAAAATGGCGTCGGCTGCATGATTTATACCAGACAACCTGACGTCAAGGAAGAGGAGACAGCAACCAACACAGGACCCAAGACTTTGTTATTCAGGCCGACTGAGGGCAACCTGCCAGCAGATTACCCAAATGTAATGACTACAACAGTGAAACACGAAAAACATTAGTGAATAAACTCGAACATCTACATTTATGGTAAGTGTACGCAAAGTACAGTTGTGTACACTTACGTAGATGTTTGAGTGTATTCACTGTTGCAGTCATTACATTTGGGTAATCCTGCTGGCAGGTTGCCCTCAGTCGGCCTGAATTCCAAAGTCTTGAGTCCTGCGTTGGCTGCTGTCGCCCCTTCCCTGACATCAGGGGTATAAAAGAAGGAGCCAATGCCATTTTCTTTAGTTTTTCTTGCCCCAGATGTCAGGTGCACCCTAAAAGGGTAGCCAAAATTAATATCTATATATAAAATGACATGCCCCAATATGAACTTTACCTTCATCTACAAGCAAATACACCAAATAGCTTGTATAAATCAGAAAAGGAAAGACAGGTTCCATCAGAAGAAAAGGGGGATGTCGGGTGGGTAAAGTACAGTTGTGTACCTACCATAAATGTAGATGTTAGAGTGTTATTCACTGTTCCAGTCATTACACTTGGGTTATCCTGCTGGCAGGCGACCCGCAGTCAGCCCGAGTTCCAAAGTCTTGGTCTGGCGTCGGTTGCTGTCGCTCCTTCCCTGACGTCAATGCGCCAGGGGTATAAAAGTTGCAAGACACGCCATTTTCTTCAGTTTTTCTTGCCCCAGATGTCAGGTGCCCCCAGATATGAAGGCTATAAATATAAAAATATGCCAAACAACCACGCATATATCACAAAAAACATTATTTTTTCTAAATGCAAATAAACCACATAGGTTGCATAGAATAGAGTAGTACAGAATAGTCCCAGCAAAAAAGGGGGATGGTGGGTGGGTAACCAGGACTGCAACAGTGAATACACTCACACCTACATTTATGGTAGGTACACAACTCTACTATGTTCATAGTGTTTCACTGTTGCAGTCATTACACTTGGGTAGAATCCCAAAGTTGAGGTAGGGTGGCTGGGTCTAGATAGGATTTGGTGAGGCTAACAAGCCCTGCAGAACTGCAATAGCAAAGCCTGCTCTGGATTTGGAGTAGAGAGGTAGGTGGCAGTGCTTGGTAAAAGTGTGCACTGAGCTCCAGGTGGCAGCTTCTAATATGTCTTTGGTTGGTACCCCTCTGAGGAAGGCTGCTGAAGTGGCTGCTGCTCTGGTTGAATGAGGCCTAATGCCCTTAGGCAGAGATTTGCCATGTTGTGCATAACAGAAGCGGGTGCAGTGTCCTATCCATTTGGAGATGGTCTGCTTTGTAATAGGTTTTCCTTGTGATCCTGCAGCATAAGCTACAAACAGTTGCTCAGTTTTTCTGAAAGTTTTAGTTTTGTCCAAGTAAAACTGTAGCTGCCTGTGTATATCCAAAGAGTGCAGAAGTCTTTCCCCTTTATTCTGGGGATTTGGGTAGAATAGGTGCATAGGTTTATACTAGGCTATCTGCCCTAAGGCATTTATAAGCCTAGCCCAAAGTTTTGCGGCTTACGCCACCCCTTGTATGAAAAAATACTGTACCCATTAGTTTGTTGTGCCTCTGTCCAGCAGTGACACAGAGATGATTCCCGGGGTAAACCTACGATCTCCCATCCACAGGTCAAGATTTCTCTTGAACAGAACCAGCGAGGTGCTCTGCCTCACATGGACCGGGATTTTATTCCACAGCATAGGGAGTCTCCGAGTGATAAATCTATCGCTCCAGCACATCCTATTTATATCCGTGCTAAGGTTTAAGTCGCTTGCTCTAGTGGTTTTGTTGGATTTGGATTTTTTGAGGTGGAGCATGTCCATTAATTCCGGGTTGGACATGGCCTTGTATGTCACGCACATGTCACCTCTGAGCAGATGGTATGCGACTGAATAGAGCTGGAGTTTCTTCAATCTGGCAGCATATGACAGATTTTGGAGTCCCTTTATCCTTTTGGTGAGGAACTTTTGGGGACTCTCCAATTGCTGCAGATGTCGGGTGAGATACATCCCGAATGGGGCATTGTACTCTACCATTGGTCTGATAAGTGAAGAGTACAGGGGAACAATGACCTCACTAGATCTGGATGTGAATCCCTTCATGATCAGGTGGGCAATGTAGAAGGTCTTTCTAACCACTTTAGCAACGTGAGTGTCAAAAGAAAGGCCACTGTCAACCTGGGTCCCCAGGTCCCTGATAACCTCTTCTGTGCTTAGTGGATTGCCACCTATATGGTAGCTTGGGGTTACCTTGTTTTTCCCGAAGGGAAAAAGAAGGTGGGCAAATGAATGGTTTGGTTTAAGGCCACACTGGAGACCACTTTTGGCATGAATGTTGGGTTCGTCCTTAGAGAAACCCTGTCCTGGTGAAAAATGAGGAAAGGTTCCACAGCTATCAATGCCTGTAACTCAAACTCTTCTTGCTGAAGTTATTGCTAGGAGCAGAGCAGTTTTCCATGACAAGAATTTTAGATCAGCTGTGCTGGCTGGTTCAAAAGGAGGCAGTGTTAATTTTTCTAAAACAAAATTGAGGTCCCAAGTAGGTACTGGCGCTCTCCTAGGGGGTCTTATATTCTTTGCCCCTCTGAGATACTATTGTAGTAGAAGATGTGAAAAAATAGGAGGATCTGTATTGTAATGAGCTGAAATGGCAGAGGCATGGATTTTAATAAAAGAAAAAGATATACCTTTGTCCAACATCTCAGTCAGGTATTGTAAAATCTGAGGCATATTGGGGACCAGTGGGTTGAGTCCTTGTGCATGGTTCCAAGCACAGAATCTTTTCCATTTGTCCGCATAAGATTTCCTAGTGCTGGGTCTCCTGGCTTCCAAACTTACATCCATAACAGCTTTAGAGAGAGGTGCAGTCCGAGTGGCTACATTATCTGCCATGCTGCCAGGTTTAAGGTTCTGAGTTGACTGTGCAGAATCAGATTGTTTTGCTGTGTCAGAAGATGAGGGATTTGAGGTAGTGGCCAAGGCGAGCGTTGGGACAGTCTTTAAGATTGGGTACCAGTGCTGGCGCGGCCAGTCTGGTGCAATCAGGATCATTTTTGGCCTCTCGTCTGACTTTTAGAAGCACCTTGGTGAGAAGAGGCATCGGAGGGAAAATCAGGTTTTTCCAGTTGAAAGATAGAGCATCCCACTTTCCATGCTTGAGAGTGATAAGTCCTTGTGCAAAATTTCTGTAATTGGCGATTGTGAGGGGAGGCAAAAAGATCTATGTCTGGGCGTCCCCATGCCCTTGTTATCATGTTGAACACTTGTGGATTTATCTTCCATTCGTGAGGATCCATGAGATTTCTGCTTAGTTCGTCTGCCAGTGTATTTTTTGTTCCTGGCAGGAATTATGCTTGCAGATGTACCTGGTAAGCCAGTGCTGTGTTCCACAAAGTCATGGCTTGTCTGCATAGGGGGTAGGAATGTGTGCCCCCTTGTTTGTTTATAACTGTAGTATTGTCCGTCTTTATTAATTGTCCTGGATGTATCAGGTCCTTGAAGGCTGTCAGGGCATTCTGTACAGCTAGCATCTCCTTTTGATTGATGTGAAGATGCATTTGTTCCTTGGGCCACGTGCCTTGAATGCATTTTCCTGACATATGTGCTCCTCAGGCATAATCCGATGCATCTGTTGTTATTGTCTGCCTGAAGGTGAAAGGCTGTCACTTGTTGTGGTGACAGGCCTGGGACCACCATCTAAACTCCTATTGTAGGCAGGGAATCAAGGTTATGATTGTCTCTAGGCTGTGACAATGCTGAGTCCAAACACTTTTTAGATACCATTGTAGTTTCCTCATGTACAGTTTGGCACATGGAACTAGTAGAATGCAAGATGCCATGAAACCCAGGGCCTGCAGAATTTCTTGTGGGGAGCTGGGTCCTTGCTGCCATCATTTGAAAGTAATGAGTCAGTTGCCTTTGTCTGACGTGAGATAAGCCATCTGGGTAGTTGTGTTCAAGCTTGCACCTAGGAATATTATCTCTTGAGAGGGCACTAGTTTCGATTTCTTTTCGTTTACTGTGTACCCTAGGCAAATTAGTAATGTCTTTACAAACGCCAGATGCTTTAGAAGACTGTCCTTGCTCTCTGCTTGAATAAGGCAGTCGTCCAAATACGGGTATATCTGAATTCCTTTTTGTCTGCAAAATGCAATTACTGGTGCCAGGCATTTTGTGAAGACCCTGGGCGCAGTAGATAAGCCAAAGGGCAGTACAGAGAATTGATAATGCATTGAGCCTGCTATGAATATGAGGTATCTTCTGCACGATTGTCTGATTGGGACATGCAGGTATGCCTTCTTGAGATCCAAAGTAACTAGCCAAGCCTCTTTGCCCAGCATGGGCAAGAGGTGTTGTAGTGTTAACATTTTGAATTTTGGAACATCCAGGAAAGTATTTAGGATTGACAGGTCCAGTATTGGTCTCCATGCTTTGTCCTTCTTGGGTACTAGGAAAAGTCGTGAGTAAAATCCTTGGCCCTGTTCTTTTCGTGGAACATTTTGAATAGCTCCCATATCCATAAGAGCTGCAATCTGTTTTGTGCCTCGGCCCATTGGTTTTGTGGCAGGTTTGGCATACCTTTTGGTTTTGGAAGCGTGTGGAAGTGGAATCTCTATCCTTGAGAAACTATATTCAACACCCATTGGTCTTGGGTGATCATGTGGCAATTTTTTGAGAAAAGTGCTAGCTTTCCCCCTAGGGGTGCTGTTAACTGTTGAGAGCTTGGCATTTGCAGAGGGAAGTCATTGTGACGGTTTCCTATAAGGTTGTGATTTGTCTTCTCCTCCTTTGGGGGCTGAAGCACCCCATTGTTTAGGTCTGTAGGAGCCTTGGGGCTGAGATCTGCCTCTTGGGAGTCTGTATCTACCTCTTTGTGGCCTGTCTGACACTGGAAAGGACCAATTTTTTTGAAGGCCAGTTCCTGCTAAATCTAGGTGGCTGAACCTGTAAGAAATTTTTCACAGTTTGCACCGACTTTGCTTTATCCTCCATTTTCTTTAAAACCACTTCAGCCTTAACACAAAAGTATCATGCTGTAGTGGAGCATCCAATAATTTCATTTTAACATGGTCAGGTAAAACTTTGTTCTTTTAACCAAGCAGGTCTTCGAAGCCTGTACCTGCGGCTCTACAAGAAGCCTCTAATGAATCAAAACCACATTGCAGAGTATGCTTTCCCACTTGTTCAACTACATGCAATAAATCCTGCATTTCTTTACTGTCAGGGCCTTCTACATTTGTAACCATTTTCTGCTTTAACAATGACACAAGATACTGCTGATATTTAAGCATGTGAAACTGACAGTTTAGAGCTCCTACAGCTAAAGTAGCAGAAGTGTAAACTTTTTTCCCCCATCTGTCCAGAGCTCTGGAATCCCTATCTGAGGGGACAGGATTTTTGGCAGTGGAAGATTCAATCCTTTGGACCCTGAGAAATAGCTTCTGGGTCCGCAGCAGGGTTTTTGTAAAGAAATTTATGAGAGTCAGGGACCCTGTAGTACCTGTCTGGCTTTACTGGTGCAGGTGGTAAAGAATCTGGAGACAGACTGGAGTCAGAGAAAACATAATCAACAATATCAAACACAGGGGGGAAAGCCAAGGGCCTGTGCTGAGGCAATAGAAGGAAATCTGAGCCTTTTCTTGGATTCTGAGCAATCCTGGCTCACCCAATGGAAATGCTCCCTCATGGTGTGCAGGGTTTCCCCAAAAAAGAGTAATCCTCAGGCGGTGAGGCAGAAGGAATGGACTCTTCTGCATCAGAGTCCTCATAGGGAGGGAGAGAATAGCCCTGGTCAGAGGAAGAATCAGAAGAAATGGAAACCTGATCAGAGGAATTATAATCAGCGTCTTGCCTAGGCCTTGTCACAAGGGGGATGGCAGCCCCTGATTAAAGTAACAAGGTCTTCAGCCATTTTAAGCATATGTTTCTTAGGCATGGATGACTGTTCTGGAGAATGTTGCACTGGTTTCTTTGTCTTTAAAGGTGTTTTTGACTTTGCCTTTGCTGCTGTAGTAGCTTTAAATTGTAAGCTGTGAAGGTCTGAAAACACACTCAGAAGCCGGTGCATGCTCAGCGGCTCCGGACCCATCTGAGGGTATATTTTCCGTAGGCCCAATACCTTGAGTTTCCACAGGTCTAGGAGTCTCCACGTGGCTACCGGTTGCAGCCTGTGGCTCTGAGGTAGCTGGTGTCAGGGGCTGCGAAAGCGCCTCAGTGAGAATCGGCGAACCAGCGACTGGCCTAGAAGAGGCTTTGTCGGTTTTGGACCTCGGATGCCAGTCTTTCTGTCTTTGCGTTTTTTATAAATTCTGGTAGTCGGTTGTTCCGATGGCATTATGTAATTAAATATTCGTCCAAAATAATGTAAAGCAAAATCAAACAGACGTCTGATAGTGCGTTTGTTAAATCTAGCACAAAACCGACATCTAGTGACGTCGTGGTCAGAGCCTAGGCAAGGAATGCAGTAAGAGTGGAAGTCCTAATGAGGTACTTGCTTTCCGCAAGAAATACAATTATTAACTTTTACCGACATCAGTCTGGAGCAAGAAAAAGTTTCCCCAACGGGGTACTTAGCTTTATTGAAGACTTCGGTTCTGAAACTCAATTTTGAAAATCTCAGGAGTCGGCCGACCGGCACTTGCGAACTGCTTATGCTTCAGGCACCGCGCGGCAAGAAAGACTGAAGAAAATGGCATCTGTTACAACTTATACCCCTGGCGCACTGACGTCAGGGAAGGAGTGACAGCAACAGATGTCGGACCAAGACTTTGGAACTCAGGCCGACTGCGGGCTGCCCGCAAGCAGGATAACCCAAGTGTAATGACCGCAACAGTGAATACACTCGGCCATCTACATTTATGGTAAGTGTACACAACTGTACTATGTTCTTTGTGTTTCACTGTTGCAGTCATTACATTTGGATAGAGTCCCAAAGCTATGGTTGGGAGGCTGGAGCTAAACAGCATTAGGAGCGGCTATGAGACCCTGCAGAACTGAAGTGGCGAAGCCTGCCCTGGATTTAGAGTAGAGTGGCAGATGATGGTGCTTTGTAAAGGTGTGCACTGAACTCCAAGTAGCTGCCTCTACAATGTCCTTGGTTGGTACTCCCCTGAGAAAAGCTGCTAAAGTGGCTGCAGCTCTGGTGGAATGTGGCCTAAGGCCCTTAGGCACTGGCTTACCATGGTATAAGTAGCAGAATTGAATGCAGTGGCCTATCCACTTTGAAATAGTCTGCTTTGAGATAGCCTTTCCTTGTGATCCTGCAGCATATGCCACTAGTAATTGCTCTGTCTTTCTGAAAACTTTGGTTCTGTCCAAGTAGAATCTAAGCTGTCTGTGTACGTCAAAAGAAAGCACAGTTTTGTACCTACCATAAATGTAGATGTCCGATAGGAATGCATCTGCAGTCCTTACAAATGGGTTGTCCTGTCGTCAGGCACCCCCTCGGTCGGCCGGATTCCAAAGTCTGGGTCCGGCTTCGGCTGGTGTCGCACTTCACCCGACGTCATCGCTGCAGTTCTTCGGGTAATAAAGGCATCAGCCGACGCCATTTTCCTCAGTATTTCTTGCCCCAGATGCCAGGTGCCCTCTTGGATGGCTAAATTTGGATAAATGCCAATGTTTCCAAATAGTAGAGAGCAAACACATAAAATAAGCATGTATGTACATATATACACACAAATACGCCATAATACATCCCCCCCAAGCTAGCTGAAGGATGGCAAATACCCTAGGAGTACCTCAGAGGGGAAGGTGGGTGGGTAATCCTGACTGCAGATGCATTCCTATCGGACATCTACATTTATGGTAGGTACAAAACTGTACTATGTCCTTCAAGGATGCATCTGCAGTCATTACAAATGGGTAGAATACCATAGCTAAACAAGGGGAGGAGGAAAGAGTAGAGATTATGGTGTAGCTAGGATCCCTTGCAAAACAGCAGTGGCAAAACCTGCTCGGGATCTAGAGTATAAAGGTAAATTGTAATGCTTGGCAAATGTATGCACGGAGGTCCAAGTAGCAGCCTCTATAATGTCCTTGGTAGCCACTCCTCGTAAGAAAGCTGTGGTAGTGGCTGTAGCCCTTGTGGAGTGAGGCCTTTTCCATGGTAGGAGTAACAAAATCTAATGCAATTTCCTATCCATTTGGAGATTGTCTGTTTTGAAATTGGTTTTCCTTCCTTCCCTGTGGCATATGCTACTAGAAGCTGGTCAGTTTTTCTATTGGACTTAGTCCTGTCCAGGTAGTAGCGTAATTGTCTGTGTACATCCAAGGTATGCAAGAGCCTTTCTCCCCTGTTCTGTGGGTTTGGGAAGACTGTAGGTAGGTGGACAGCCTGATTTAATGACACTCTGGATACCACCTTAGGCATAAATGTAGGATTTGTTCTCATGGACACTATCTTGATGGAAGATCAGGAAGGGTTGCACTGCCATTAGTGCCTGTAGTTCAGAGACCCTTCTTGCTGAAGTTATTGCCAGCAGGAAAGCAGTCTTCCAGGATAAGTATTGTAATTCTGCTGTTGCTGCTGGCTCGAAAGGGGGAAGAGTCAATTTTTCTAGCACAAAGTTCAAGTCCCATGCTGGCAATGGTGGTTTCCTGGGAGGTTTTACATTTTTAATTCCTCTCAGAAACTGTCTGAGCAGGGGATGAGAGAAGACAGGAGGATCCAAGCTGTATTGTGCTGAAATAGCTGATGCATGTATCTTGATGGAAGAATAGGACAGGCCTGTGTGGAAGAGCTCTGCAAAGTACTCTAGGATGTTGGCCATCTTTACCAGAGTCACATCTTCTCCCTTTGCAGTACTCCAAATGAGATATCTTTTCCATTTTGCTGCATAATTCTTTCTTGTTGAAGGTCTACGAGCCTCCAGGATTATGTCTTTAACCCTTTGGGATAAATTTGGGTTATTTTCTGTTATGTAATGTTCCAGGCAGTTAGCTGCAGAGTTTTCAGGTTTGGATGCAGGATGTTGTAGTTGTTCTGTGTTAACAGTAATGGGATTAGGGGTAATGTCCATATTTGTTCCCGAGACATGCTCCTCAGCAATGGGTACCAATGTTGTCTTGGCCAGTCTGGAGCTATCAGGATGATCCTTGGACGGTCCTCTTTGATCTTCAGAAGCACCTTGTGCAAAGGAAGTGGTGGAAATGCATATGCTGTCAGGTTTTTCCAACTGAAAGATAGGGAGTCCACCTTCCAAGCAAGTGGGTGGTACGTCCTTGTGCAGAATTTCTTTAGCTGGTGATTGAATGGGGATGCAAACAAGTCTATTTGTGGTAATCCCCATTCCCTTGTGATGGCTTTGAAGATGTCCGGATGAAGCATCCATTCGTGGGCATCTGTGGTTGTTCTGCTTAATATGTCTGCTAGAATGTTTTCTTTTCCCAGTACAAAAATTGCTTGTAAGCGAATGTTGTAGCTCAGGGCCACATCCCATAGGTCCAGTGCCAGCCGGCATAGAGGATATGAATGGGTGCCTCCCTGTTTGTTGATGTACCACATAACTGTGGTGTTGTCTGTCCTTATCAACTGACCTTCTTGGAGAAATGGTCTGAATGACTGGATTGCCAATTTTACTGCCAGCATTTCCTTTAGATTTATGTGTAGGCGCAGCTGGTCTTGAGTCCATAAGCCTTGTATGCACTTGCCCAGCATGTGTGCCCCCCAACCGAGGTCTGAGGCATCTGTCGTGATGGTTTGGCTTGGTTGGCTGTTGCAGAAGGGCAATCCTGCCTTTGATTGACAGGCCTGAGCCCACCATAGGAACTCTTGTTTCAGGCATGGGATTATTGGGATTTTGGTTTCTAGGCTGTGCTTGTGTTGGGACCACAAATTCCTTAGGTACCACTGTAGCTTTCTCATATGCAGTCTGGCATGAGGGACCAGAATTATGCAGGATGCCATGAAGCCTAGAGCTTGCAGTACTTTTCTTGCAGTTAGGTGGTTCTGCTTTGTTAATGCCAAGAAGTAGAGAGGTAGTTGCTCTTTCTTTTCTGCAGTTAGGAATGCCATTTGTTTTGATGTGTCCAGCTCTGCACCCAGAAAGGTTATTCTTTGGGATGGAATCAGCCTTGACTTTTTTATATTGACTGTATATCCCAAGGCTTGCAGCAGGTAAATAACTCTTTGCAAGTCTTCTGCTAGCTTGCTTTTGTTGTCCGCTTGTATCAGGCAGTCGTCCAGGTATGGATAAATTTGGATTCCCTGAAGTCTGCAATGAGCAATTACTGATGCCAGGCATTTCGTGAACACTCTGGGCGCAGTAGATAAGCCAAAGGGCAATGCTGAAAATTGATAATGCTCTGATCCTGCAAGAAATCTGAGGTATCTTCTGCAAATTGGTCTTATGGGGACGTGCAGGTATGCCTCCTTGAGATCTAGAGTTACCAGCCAAGACTCCTTGCCCAGCTTGGAAAGAAGCTGCTGTAGGGTCAGCATTTTGAATTTTGGAACAATGAGGAATGTGTTTAAAGCGGACAGGTCTAGAATGGGTCTCCATTTGTTTTCTTTTCTTGGTACCAGGAAGAGTCTGGAGTAAAATCCCTTTCCTTGCTCCATAGATGGTACCTTTTCCACAGCTCTCATTCTTAATAGCGGAGATATTTGTTTTAGAGCTTCTGTCCTTTGAGTAGGTGGTAGGTTTGGCATTCCTCTCTTCCCTGGTAGAGTATGGAAATGGAACCTGTAACCTTGGTCTATAGCTTGCAAAATCCATTTTCCCTTGTGATGCAATGCCAGTTTTTGAAAATAAGGTTAATTTTCCGCCTAAGGGTGCTTCTAGTTGTTCCCTGGTAGGCGGTGCCACTGTCAAGTCACTGTGATTGAGGTGTTGTAGTGGTGGTGGCTGCGTCCGTGCCTCGCTGGTTGTTACCTTGCCATTGGCGTCCCCTGTAGGCACCCCTGGATTGGTTTCTGCCTCTTGAACGCCTATTCCTGCCTCTCTGAGCCTTGGAGGAGTCCGGAAAGGACCAATTCTTGGAGGGCCAGTTCCTGCTAAACCTTGGAGGTTGAACCTGTAAGAAATCTTCCACCGTTTGTACAGATTTTGCCTTCTCTTCCATCTTTTTTAGTACCTGCTGAGCAGGGGAACCAAATAAATTGACCTTGTCCATGGGTGCATCCAAAAGCTTTGATTTGACATGGTCTGGTAATGCCTGTTCTTTCAACCATGCATGTCTCCTGATAACTGTGCCAGTCATGGCTGATCTAAAGGAAGCCTCCAGTGCATCATAGCCACATTTTAAAGAATGGTTACTAACCTGCTGTATGTTATGTACCATTTCCTGAACATATTTTTTATCTAAAGATTCTTCAGAGGAAAGCTTTTTAGTTAACTGGTCAAGCATAAACTCTTGCTATTGAATCGTATGAAATTGGCAGTTCAAAACTCTAGCTGACAAGGTAGCAGAAGTGTAAACTTTTTTACCCCATCTCTCTAAGGACCTGGATTCCCTTTCAGAGGGGAGGGGGTTTTTAGTAGAAGTAGCAGCTACAGCTTTAGGGCCCTGGGCGATAGTCTCTGGATCTGCAAAAGGAGCCTTGTATAAATGGAGATGAGTGTCCGGGACCCTGTAGAACCTATCGGGCTTAGCAGGAGCCGGAGGTAATGAATCAGGAGCAGTGCAAGCATCATTAAATGCATCATCTACAACAGAAAGAACTGGAGGTATAGCTAAAGGCCTATGTTGTGGCAAATGTAGAAAGGTTCTAAGCCTTTTTCTGGAGTCTGAGAAATCTTGGCCCTGCCACTGAAATTGTTCCCTCATAGCATGCAAGGTTTCCCCAAAGGAAAATTCCTCAGGTGGAGAGGCTGAAGGAATGGACTCTTCCGCATCAGAGTCTTCATAAGGAGAATAAGAAGCCTCAGGAAGGTCTGTATGTTCTGATTCATCAGAGAAACCATCAGTGGATACTGGTTCAGGGGGCTCTGCTCTAGGTCTCTTTTCTGGAGGTGGGAGAGAGGACCTGTCTGGATGAGGCTGGGATCCACGAATTAAAGAAATTAAATCCTCAGCCAAAGAAAGCATATGAGAGCTAGTGCTGGGCCTGTGTGGGGGGGATTTGGCAGGCAGAGTTTTTGAAGCTTTGGCTGCTTTAGCCCTGGCAAAGGCCTTAATAGACATGGCTGCAGGAGGACTAGCAGCTCCACGTGCAGGGGTTGAAATATCCAGGGGAATTGTGTCTGATAATTCCTGAGAAACTGCAACAGAAGGCTGGATTTCAGAAGCTGATTCTACCAGGTTAGAGGAGGCCTCGGTAGAAGGCATGGTTTCGGCTGAAGAAAGAACCGCTTGCTCGGTTTCGGCCGAAACCGAGACTCGCGGTTTGCTTAATCGCGGTTTCGGCCGAGACCGCGGACCGCGAGTGTCGGTCCTTTTCTTTTCGTTTTTTTGGAAATTTGCGTTGTCGGAGGATCCGACGGCATAATGTAGGCAAAATCAGAGCCGAAAATTTGTTCAGCAAACTCCGACCGACGTCTAAGAGTCCGTCGGTTAAAAGCGCAGGCTAGACAAGCTGCTACGTCGTGGTCTGGGCCTAAACAATGTATACAGTAGGAGTGGAAATCTTTACGAGGTATTTGTTTCCCACAAGATAAACAGTTATTCACTTTCTCTGACATCGGCTGAGGCAAGAAAGAGTCCCCAACGGGGTACTTAGCTTTTTAGAAGTCTTCGAAGTAGTATTCGGTAGTAGTAATCTCTGGATCTGACCGACCGGCACTTGCGAACAGCTTCTGCTTCGGGCGCCACGCGGCAAGAAAGACTGAGGAAAATGGCGTCGGCTGATGCCTTTATACCCGAATAACTGCAGCTATGACGTCGGGTGAAGTGCGTCACCAGCCGAGGCCAGACCCAGACTTTGGAATCCGGCCGACCGAAGGGCTGCCTGACGACAGGACAACCCATTTGTAATGACTGCAGATGCATCCTTGAAGGACATCATCACTGTATCGACATTACTATCTCAAAACTGCTTCAAAAATTAAAAGTGACATTCAGCTGAAGTAAGAAGGGGAAATAACTTATTACAATTATACAAAATGTTACTTGTGAGAAATCAAAGAGGAAAAGAAACTTACAATCTGAAGTTTAATTGTCTTCCCATCTAACTCTATGGTTCTGATTTTGAAATCCACGCCAATAGTACTGATGTAGCTTTCTGTGTATGTATCATCCTGTAAGAAGAGATATTCACATTACTTTCTAACTTGCTCACACAACCACAGGAAACAATCCAAATCAATGTTTCATTCATAGATAATGACAATCTTATGGGGTACAGCTGCACAACTACTCACTTGATATTTCACACTACAAATTTTCTATATATAAAAGCAAGCATACTATGTAAGGCAGCATTATCTAATTCCAAGTTATGATTTTGTAATCAAGACTGACAGTACTGATGTAGCTTTCTGTGCACATATTTTTTTTTCAAAATAAAGTTACTTTCTAACCAATTCATAACATAGGGAACAACCAAATCAGTATGCAATCTGCAAACAAAACTTAAAAAAAATAAAAATAAAAATTATACAATTACGATAACTTGGAATTTGTGCTATCCAGTGCCATTATTCACCACAGATGGCTCTTGGATTCGACCTCAGATCCGAGCTGGCAAAGTGAGGGACAGGCCCTGAACTTCTGCTCCTCCCCTCCCAGAACTCCTGTAGGGATTTCTGAGGTCGACTCAGCCGGGGCCTCTCTGGCCTCGGTTGTCGGAGGTATGGTTTCTGTCGTAGTAAGAACAGAGGGCTCGGTTTCAGCCGAAACTGAGATACTCGCGGTAGGCCTAGCCGTGGTTTCAGCCGAAACCGCGGGCCGCGAGTGTCGGTCCTTTTCCCTGCGTTTTTTGGCCAAATGCGTAGTCGGGGTCTCCGACGGCATTTTATATGCAAAAGCGGATCCGAAAAATTCTTCTGCAAACTCCAAGGAGGCACAGGCTAAACAAGCTGATACGTCGTGGTCTGGGCCTAAGCAAGGAAGGCAGTAAGAATGGAAATCCTTATGAGGTATTTGTTTCCCACAAGTTAAACAATTATTTACTTTGTCCGACATCGGCTGAGGCAAGAAAGAGTCTCCAACGGGGTACTTAGCTTTTTTCGAAGTCTTCGGTAGCTGAAATCTCTGGATCTGACCGACCGGCACTTGCGAACAGCTTCTGCTTCGGGCACCGCGCGGCAAGAAAGACTGAGGAAAATGGCATTGGCTGATGCCTTTATACCCCAGAAGCTCTGACGTCAGGGAAAGTGCAACATCAGCCGAGGCCAGACCCAGACTTTGGAATCCGGCCGACCGAAGGGCTGACTGAGGCAGGACAACCCATATGTTATGACTGCAGATGCATCCTTGAAGGACATCTCCTGTTACCCATAATCCTCAGATCGAGTTGGCTAGATAAATAACAGGACAGTGACACTGTCCCCACCTAGGAACAGCAGAACAAAACGCACCATTACCCCAAAAAATCCCTGGTCACCAGAAGGAGGGGGGCAGAGGGTGGGGATGTGATGAATAATGACACTGGACAGCACAGATTCCAAGTTATGGTAAATACATAACTATCTGATGCTATCCGTGTCATTATTTATCACAGATGAGTCAGAGTCCCCAGCTATCCAAAACCCTGGGAGGTCTCAAGGAAGGACATGCCGGAACACAGAACAACCAAACAAGGCGCTACCCAGACATACCAAATCTAACTTGCATGGACCTAATAAACAAGGATATAGGGAATCTCCAAACTCTGGATCTTACACAGTTTGGTTTTGTGAAGGGCAGATCATGCCTGCTCAACGTGGTCAACTTATGAATCAGTCACCAAAGCTGTGGATGATGGCAAGGTGGTTCACAAAGCCTACCTTGATCTGGCCAAAGCCTTTGATACCATTCCCCACTCAGGAATCAAAAAAACTCATTAAGCGAGGCATCAACCCCTATTATCACTAGGTGGGTTGCAAACTGGCTCAGATAGAACCCACAGTGTGAAAGTAGCTGACTCCAAGTCCAACTGCCGACCAGTCACGAGTGGAGTCCCACAGGGTTCGGTCCTGGATCCTCTCCTGTTTGTTATCTACTTCTCTGAAGTCCAGGCCTACATGAAGGGACTCTGGCTGGCAAAGTTCGCAGATGATTGCAAGTCTGGAGCTATTAAATCCCCAAGTGATGTTGACATCCTACAGAAAGGCCTCACTGAGACAGACTGGTGTCAGAACCATGGCCTTAAGCTCAATGCCAAAAAAAGAAGTTATGTACTCATCATAACGTTCCATCTGAGTAGTTATATTTCATTTGTCTTCAACATATGGGTACCGGATCCATATCGGATCTGAGCTGGGACTTCACAAGCATTTGCTCAGAGCTCCAAGCTCCTCCCCTACCCATAATCCACCATCACTACCTTCCAACCCTCAGATCTTGCTTGCTACACCCTATACTAAACAACCCGATCCAAACTACCTTACCGCACACAATGTGCCAACTGTGAAAGATGACCATATAAGGCCAGGGGGAAGGAGGGAAGGACTGTTGAAGACAAATGATGACTACTCA
Organism: Protopterus annectens; assembly: GCF_019279795.1. NCBI lineage: Eukaryota > Metazoa > Chordata > Ceratodontiformes > Protopteridae > Protopterus > Protopterus annectens. The sequence continues at coordinate 230,079,406 of NC_056727.1, forward strand.
GATGGAACGTTATGGTGAGTACATAACTTCTTTATCTGAAGTAGTTTACTTCATTTGATCTTCAACCTGTGGGACAGAATCCCCAACTACTACCTAGGTGGCCTTCATGGAAGGATATTCCAGAGCACCGCGGAACCAAAGGATGCTCTCCTCCGAGAAATCAAATCCAATTTATAGTGAGAAATAAAAATATGAGATGCGGACCAAGTAGCCGCAAAACAAATGTAGACTAAGGATACTCTAGATCAAAAGGCTGCAGAAGTAGCCATGGACCTTGTAGCGTGAGCTCTAATCTGACCTGGAAGAGACAAACCTTTATCCTTGTAGATCTGAAGGATACACAGAGAAATCCACTTGGCAGTGGGGTCACAGGTTTACCCAAAAATGGTTTAGAAAAGGACACAAACAACTGGTCAGATTTATGAAAAGTTTTGGTTCTGTGCAAATAGAACCATAGCTGTCTATGAACATCCAACAAATGCAACTTGTATTCCACTTTGTTTGTGAAATTTGGAAAGAAAAAAGTACAGTTTTGTACCTACCATAAATGTAGATGTTAGAGTGCTAATACAGCTGCAGTCATAACAGATGGGTTCTCCTGCCGTCAGGCGGGTCCTCGGTCGGCCGAATTCCAAAGTCTAGGTCCGGCATCAGTTGTCGTCGCTTCTTCCCTGACGTCAGTGCGACAGGGGTATAAAGGAACCAGCCGACGCCATTTTCTTCAGTTTTTCTTGCCCCAGAAGTCAGGTGCCCCCAGAAGGAAGGCAATACATAAATTTGTGTAATAAAGCAGTGCAATATAATCAAAATACAGTAGTTGCAAGCAAATACATCATAAATGAATACCCCAATCAGGATGTATGAGGATGTGTTAGCCTATAGGCCTGTCCCAAGAGGGGAAGGAGGGAGGGAAAAGTACAGTTTTGTACCTACCATAAATGTAGATGTCCGATAGGCATGCATCTGCAGTCATCACATATGGGTTGTCCTGCCTCAGGCAGCCCTTCGGTCGGCCGGATTCCAAAGTCTGGGTCTGGCGTCGGCTGATGTCGCCCTTTCCCCATCACAACGCCTGGGGTATAAAAGTGTCAGCCGATGCCATCTTCCTCAGTTTTTCTTGCCCCAGATGCCAGGTGCCCTTCTAGGAAGGCTAAATTTGGAAAAATGCAATAAAAAATCCAAACATTTGCAAAAATATATATATATATATATATATATATATATATATATATATATATATATATATATATATATGTATAAAACAAATACACCATAATAGATCCCCCCAGCCAGCTAAGAGAGATAAGCACCCTAGGAGTACCACAGAGGGGAAGGAGGGAGGGAGGGTAAACCTGACTGCAGATGCATACCTATCGGACATCTACATTTATGGTAGGTGCAAAACTGTACTATGTCCTTCAAGGATGCATCTGCAGTCATCACATATGGGTAGAATACCATTGCCAATCTGGGGGTGGAGGTACTAGGAAAAGGATGGTGTAGCTAAGATACCCTGCAGGACAGCCGTAGCAAAGCCTGCTCTGGATCTGGAATATAGAGGTAAATTGTAATGCTTGGCAAATGTATGCACGGAGCTCCGTGTGGCAGCTTCTAAAATGTCTTTTGTAGCCACCCCTCTTAAGAAGGCTGTGGAGGTGGCTGTGGCTCTCGTAGAATGAGGTCTAATGTTAGCTGGTACAGTCTTTCCATGAAATGAGTAACAAAAGCAGATGCAATTTCCTATCCATTTTGAAATTGTCTGTTTGGAAATTGCTTTTCCTAGAGTACCTGCAGCATATGCTACCATCAGTTGGTCAGTTTTTCTGAAACCTTTAGTTCTGTCCAAGTAGTAGCGCAACTGTCTGTGAATGTCCAGGGTGTGCAGCAGTTTCTCCCCTTTTTGTGGATTTGGGAAGAAGGTAGGCAAGTGAATGGCTTGATTCAATGAAACCCTGAATACCACCTTTGGCATAAAAGTAGGATGAGCTCTTAATGAAACTCTATCCTGATGGAAAACAATAAATGGCTGAACATCAGGGCCTGCAATTCCGAAACTCTTCTTGCTGAGGTTATTGCCAGAAGGAAAGCAGTCTTCCATGAGAGGTACTGTAGATCTGCAGATGCTGTTGGTTCAAATGGAGGCAGTGTTAGTTTTTCCAAAACGTAGTTAAGGTCCCAAGCAGGTAGAGGTGGTTTCCTAGGAGGTTTGATGTTTTTGATCCCTCTTAGAAACTGTCTTAGGAGAGGATGAGAAGAGACAGGGGGAACAGTATTGTATTCTGCTGAAATTGCTGAAGCATGAATCTTAATAGAAGAGTAAGACAGTCCATTGTGGAACACTTCTGCCAAATATTCCAGGATATATGCCATGTTCATCATTGTCACATCTAGACCCTTTGTGGTGTTCCAGATGAGAAATCTTTTCCATTTTGCTGAGTATGTCTTCCTTGTGGAAGGGCGGCGAGCTTCCAGAATAATATTCTTTACTCTCTGGGATAGTTTATCCTGAGGAGGAGTCGAGGTATTCTCCATGCTGTTAGGTGCAATGTTTTCAGGTTGGAGTGAAGAGTTTTGTATCTGTGCTGTGTCAGTAGAAGTGGCCATAGAGGTAGGGGCCATGGCTTCGTACGTGACATGCTCCTTAGCAGTGGGTACCAGTGCTGTCTTGGCCAGTCCGGAGCTATCAGGATCACTTTTGGCTGCTCTGCCCTGATCTTCAGTAACACCTTGGTCATTAATGGAATAGGAGGAAATGCATACACTGTCAGATTTCTCCAGCTGAAAGAGGGCATCCACTTTCCACGCTTGTGGGTGGTATGTCCTTGAGCAGAATTTCTTTAGTTGATGATTGTGGGGGGATGCAAATAGATCTATGTCCGGGCTCCCCCAAGATTGTGTTATCTGTTGGAAAATGTCTGGGTGCAGCATCCATTCGTGTGCATCCATGATATTTCTGCTTAAGCTGTCCGCCAGCGTATTGTCCTTCTCTGGCACAAACTGAGCTAGTAGCTGTATATTGAGTTTCAAGGAAAGATCCCATAGATTCATTGCCAGTCTGCACAGAGGGTAAGAATGGGTACCTCCTTGCTTGTTTATGTACCACATAACTGTGGTGTTGTCTGTCCTTATTAGTAGATGGCCTTGATGCAGAAAGTTTGAAGGCCTCGATTGCGTGCATCACTGCTAGCATTTCTTTTTGATTTATGAGCATGTGTAGCTCCTTTCATGACCACTGTCCTTGGATACCTCTGCCCTCCATGTGTGCTCACCAACCTAGGTCTGAAGCGTCTGTTGTAATAGTTTGGGAGGTTTTTGGCTTTGTGAAGGGCAGCCCTCTGTTGGACTGGCTGGCCTGAGCCCACCACAGAAATTCCTTGTGAAGGCATGGAATGAGTGGGATTAAAGTTTCCAAACTGTGACTGTGCTGCGTCCATAAACTCCTTAGGTACCACTGTAGCTTTCTCATATGTAGCCTTGCTTGTGGAATCAGAAGAATACAGGATGCCATGTAACCCAGGACCTGCAGGATTTTCCTTGCAGTCAGCTGAGTTTGTCTTGTCAAATTCTTGAAGTAATCCGGTAGTTGACTGTTTTTCTTCTGTGAGCTAAGCCATTTGGGTGGTTGTATCTAGATCCGCACCCAGAAAGGTTATTCTTTGGGATGGAAAAAGCCTTGATTTGTGCATGTTGACTGTATATCCCAAGGCCTGCAGAAGATTGATGGCATAATTTAAGTCCTTTATCAGAGTTTGTTGGTTGTCCGCTTGTATAAGGCAGTCATCCAGATATGGGTAGATTTGAATCCCCTGGAGTCTGCAGTGTGCTATTACTGATGCCAGGCATTTCGTGAATACTCTGGGCACAGTAGATAAGCCAAAGGGCAATGCTGAGAATTGATAATGCTCTGACCCTGCAAGAAATCTGAGGTATCTTCTGCAACTTTGTCTGATAGGGACATGCAGGTATGCCTCCTTGAGGTCTAGAGTAACCAGCTAAGACCCCTTGCCCAGCATGGGAAGGAGTTGCTGTAGAGTCAGCATTTTGAATTTTGGCACAATGAGATAAGTATTCAGTACGGACAAGTCGAGAATAGGCCTCCATTGATGCTCTTTTCTTGGAACAAGGAATAGTCTGGAGTAAAATCCTTGGCCTTGTTCTGAAATAGGAACTTTTTCTATGGCTTTCATTTGGAGTAAGTTTGAGATTTGTTTCAAAGCCTCTGTCCTTTGATTTGGTGGCAGACCTGGTATGCCTTTTCTTTTTGGCAATGTGTGGAAATGGAACCTGTATCCATTGTCTATTATTTGGAGTGTCCATTTGTCTCTTGTAATGTTGTGCCAATTTCTTGAGAATAAGGAAAGCTTTCCGCCTAAAGGTGCTTCTAACTGAGCCCTGGTTGGCGGAGTCAAAGCAGAGTCATTGAGTTGGTCCTTGTGCAGCAGTTGCAGATCCTGAACTGCCCGTCTGGATTGGAGGTTGCCATTGACGGCCTCTGTAGGAGCCCCTAGCTTGGCCTCTACCTCTGGCACGCCTGTTTCTGCCCCTTTGAAATCTTTGTGTCCGGAAAGGACCAATTCTTGGAAGGCCAGTTTCTGCTGAATCTAGGCGGTTGGACTTGAAGAAAATCCTTAACTGTTTGTACAGATTTTGCCTTTTCCTCAAATTTCTTTAGGACGTCTTGAGCAGTGGAACCAAATAACTTTTGTTTTTCCAGTAGAGCATCAAAAAGCCTAGCTTTAACATGTTCTGGCAGAGATTGTTCCTTCAGCCAAGCATGCCTGCGTATGACAACACCTGTCATTGCTGACCTACATGAAGCTTCCAAAGCATCATAACCACACTGCAAGAAATGGTTGCTAACCTGCTGGGAATTATGTACCAGATCCTGAAGGGATTTACGGTCCAGGAGTTCAGAAGAAGACAATTTCTTATGCATTTCTTCTAACAAATACTCTTGATACTGTATCATGTGAAATTGACAATTTAATGCCCTCATAGCAAGAGTGGCAGAAGTATACACTTTTTTACCCCATCTCTCTAATGCCCTGGACTCCTTTGCAGAGGGGAGTGGGTTCTTAGTAGTAACAGCTGCAACCACTTTAGGGCCCTGTGAAATAGTTTCAGGGTCAGCAGAGTGGGCCTTATAAAGAAAATTGTGTGTGTCCGGGACCCTGCAATACCTATCAGGCTTAACAGGGGCCGGAGGCAGAGTGTCAGGGGTCATACTAGAGTCAGAATACACATCATCAATCACATTTAAAACAGGAGAAATAGCCAAAGGTCTATGCTGAGGTAAATGAAGAAAAGTTCTTAGTCTTTTCCTGGAATCAGAATACTCCTGGCCCTGCCATTTGAAATGCTCTCATAGTGTGAAGGGTCTCCCCAAAAAAAAGCTCTTCAGGAGGGGAGGCTGAGGGAATAGATTCCTCTGCATCCGAATCCTCGTAGGCCGAATAAGCCTCCTCCTGGTAGTCTGAGTGATCCGAGCCAACAGAGGCCTCCTCTGAAGAAAGGGGATCAGGGGGGTCCATCCTGGGCCTTTTGTCTAGAGGGGGTTGGGAGCCCCTGTCCGGATGAGGCTGAGAGCCCCTAATTAAGGAGATCAGGTCCTCTGCTAAAGTTAAAATCTGTGAACTAGAAGAAGGTCCCTGAGGAATAACTCTGGGAGGCATTTCTTTAGTGTGTTTTGCAGCTTTAGCCCTGGTGAAGGCCTTAATAGACATGGATGCAGGATGCCTGGCTGCACCACGTGCTGGTGTAGCTTTATCTAAAGGTATGGTGTCGGTAGATTCCAATACACCAGTTTCGGAAGGCAACTCTGTAACCGACTCGGTAGGAGCCTCCGGGACCGAGGCTGTCGGCTGTATTGTTTCAGGGTTCGGAAGTTCCAAGGACTCTGTATCAGCTGAGACCGAGACACTCGCGGAAGGCCTAGCCGTGGTTTCAGCCGAAACCACGGCCCGCGTGTGTCGGTCCTTGTCTTTCCGTTTCTTAATTAAATGTGATGTCGGGGTTTCCGACGGCATTTTGTAAGCAAAACTATCTCCAAAAAACTCTTCTGCGAACTCCGACCGACGTCTAAGAGTGCGTCGGTTGAAGGAAGCGCAGGCAGAGCAGGCCGAGACGTGGTCTGGGCCTAAGCAAGGACGACAATAAGAGTGGAAATCCTTATGAGGTATTTGTTTCCCACAAGTTAAACAATTAACTTTTTCTGACATCGGCTGAGGCAAGAAAGAGTCCCCAACGGGGTACTTGGCTTTTGAAGTCTTCGGATAGCGAATTACAGGAGCTGGCCGACCAGCACTTGTGAACAGCTTCTGCTTCGGGCACCACGCGGCAAGAAAGACAGAGGAAGATGGTGTCGGCTGACACTTTTATACCCCAGGCGTTGTGACGTCGGGGAAAGGGCGACATCAGCCGACGCTGGACCCAGACTTTGGAATCCGGCCGACCGAAGGGCTGCCTGAGGCAGGACAACCCATATGTGATGACTGCAGATGCATCCTTGAAGGACATCCTGGACTGCAGCTGTATTAGCACTCTTAACATCTACATTTATGGTAGGTACAAAACTGTACTATGTTCATCGTGCATATAGCTGCAGTCAACAGATGGGTGGAATCCCAAAGCTAAGAAAGGGGTGGTAGGCACTAGGTGGAACTAGGAGGAGCCAGGATGCCCTGCAAGACTGCAGTGGCAAAGCCTGCTCTAGTTTTGGAGTATAGTGGTAGGTGGTAGTGCTTGGAGAAGGTATGCACAGAACTCCAAGTGGCTGCTTCCAAAATATCTTTGGTAGGAACTCCTCTGAGGAAGGCTGCAGAGGTAGCTGTGGCCCTTGTGGAGTGAGATCTGATGCCTGTAGGTACAGTTTTGCCATGAAAGGAATAGCAAAGCGTATGCGGTGGGCTAGCCATTTTGAGACTGTTTCGAAATTGGCTTTCCTTGAGCTCCTACAGCATAGGACACAAAGAGCTGTTCTGATTTTCTGAAAGGTTTTGTTCTGTCCAGATAATAACGTAGTTGTCTATGGATGTCCAAGGAATGTAGTAATCTCTCCCCTTCGTTTTGAGGATTAGGATAAAAGGTAGGTAGGTGTATGGCCTGATTCAAAGCTACCCTGGATACCACTTTAGGCATAAAGGACGGGTTGGTTCTTAAGGAAACTCGGTCTTGATGGAAGAAAAATGGCTGCACAGCCATGAGCTTGTAGTTCTGAAACTCTACGAGCTGAGGTAATAGACAGAAGGAAAGCGGTTTTCCAGGACAAAAATTGCAGATCTGATGAGGCAGCTGGCTAAAAGGGAGGCAAGGTCAGTTTTTCCAGAATGAAATTGAGATCCCAGGCAGGTATTGGTTGTTTCCTTGGGGGTCTTAGATTCTTAGCCCCTCTGAGGAACTGCCTTAAGAGAGGGTGAGAGAATAAGGGTGGATCAGTGTTGTATTCTGCAGAAATGGCTGAGGCATGGATTTTGAAGGAGGAGAATGAAAGTCCACTGCTTAGCAGCTCAGCTAAATACTGTAGTATTTGAGGAAAATTCAGTTTTCCAGGATCCTGGCCCTTTTTCTCATTCCAGACGCAAAACCGTTTCCATTTTGCAGAGTAAGCTTTTCCTGTTGACGGCCTTCTGGCCTCCAAAATGACATCCTGCACCTCCTTGGAGAGTAGGGTCTGTTGTGTTGCTAAGGAATCTTCCATGCGGCTAGATTGAGTGTTTTTAGCTGGCTGTGAAGAGTTCTGAAGCTGTGCTGAGTCAGAAGAAGAGGCATTAGAGGCAGGGTCCATGGTGGGGAATGCATCAGGCTCCTCAGGAGTGGGTACCAGTGTTGCCTTGGCCAGTCCGGAGCAATGAGACTCATCTTTGGTCTGTCTGCTCTGGTTTTCAATAGAACTTTGGGCAGCAGAGGAAGAGGTGGGAAGGCATAAACTGTCATTTATGTCCAACTGAAAGAGAGAGCGTCCACTCTCCAGGCCTTTGGATGGAAAATCCTTGAGCAGAATTTTGTCAATTGGTGATTTTTGTGGGAGGCAAAGAGATCGATGTCTGGCCTTCCCCATTCTTAGATTATTTCTGTAAAGACTTTTGGATGCAATTTCCATTCGTGTGGATCTGTCATATTCCTGCTTAGGTTGTCTGCCAGCGTGTTTTCCTTGCCTGGAAAGTACTGTGCTTGTAGTTCGATTTGTAAGTCCATGGCCATATTCCAAAGTGACATGGCCAGTCTGCATAGGGGGTATGAATGTGTTCCTCCCTGTTTGTTTATGTACCACATAACTGTGGTGTTGTCCGTTCTTATCAATAGTTGACCTGGTTGTACAAGGTCCTCGAAAGCTACAACAGCATTTATTACTGCTAGCATTTCTTTTTGGGACCATTTGCCCTGAATGCACCGATCTGTCATGTGCGCCAGGTAGTCCGAGGCGTCTGTTGTGATGACTTGATTTGCTTGAGGCTTGCTGAATGGAAGACCTGCGTTTGTTTGGCATGCTTGAGCCCACCACAGAAATTCCTTTTGCAGACATGGAATTAGTGGTATTATTGTTTCCAAACTGTGGCTGTGTTGAGACCATATGTTTTTCAGGTACCACTGAAGTTTCCTCATATGCAGCTTTGCACATGGGATTAGTAAGATGCCATGAATCCCAGAGCCTGCAGGATTTTCCTTGCAGTCAGCCTGGTGCAATTTGCTAGTGCTGTGAAGTACTGAGTTAGTTGCCCCTGCTTCTCTGGCGTGAGGTAGGCCATCTGGGTGTTTGTGTCCAAGTCGGCACCCAGGAAAATTATCTTCCGAGAGGGTATTAGCCTTGATTTCATTTTGTTGACTGTGTATCCCAGAGAGTTCAACATTATTACACAAGCCGGATGTTTCAGAAGAATGAGTTTGCTGTCCGCTTGGATCAGGCAGTCGTCCAAATAGGGGTATATTTGTACCCTTGAAGTCTGCAGAAGACAATTACTGATGCCAGGCATTTCGTGAATACTCTGGGTGCAGTAGATAAGCCAAAGGGCAATGCAGAGAATTGATAATGGGTTGAACCTGCAAGAAATCTGAGGTACCTTCTGCAATTTTGCCTGATTGGGACATGCAGGTATGCCTCCTTGAGGTCCAATGTTACCAGCCAAGACTCCTTGCCCAGCATGGGAAGAAGTTGCTGTAGAGTGAGCATCCTGAATTTTGGTACGAGTGGAAATGTGTTTAGGATGGATAGGTCCAAAATAGTAATCCCAAGGTAAAGCGAAACCAACGATGAACACAACACAGACAGTGCGCAAAGGATCCACAGCTTGTACAGGAAAAAACACAAGTTTATTGTAAACACTCCAAAGACCAGGGTTAAGCGCTTTCATCTGCTTGTACAGACTTCATCAGAACCCCGAACAGTTAGTTTTGCATTTAAAAAACTGTTTTGGCGCCAAAAATAATTGAAACATTTAAAGCAACATGTCCTAAAAAATTCACTAGATACCAATCGTGTAAATAGTAAATAAAAATTACAAACACTACATACCCAACTAATAAAAAATGTCCATGTAAAAAAAGTACAGTTTTGTACCTACCATAAATGTAGATGTCCGATAGGTATGCATCTGCAGTCATCACATATGGGTTGTCCTGCCTCAGGCAGCCCTTCGGTCGGCCGGATTCCAAAGTCTGGGTCTGGCCTTGGCTGATGTCGCACTTTCCCCGACGTCAGAGCGTCTGGGGTATAAATGTATCAGCCGACGCCATTTTCCTCAGTTTTTCTTGCCCCAGATGCCAGGTGCCCTCTAAGGAAGGCTAAAATTTGGAGAGATGTATTTTAAAAACAAATCCAAACACGCACAGTACTATAAAAACAAATACACCATAATAGATCCCCCCAGCTAGCTATAAGAGGGGTAAGTACCCAAGAAATACCACTATAAAAGGGGGGTAAGCACCCAATAAATACCACAGAGGGGAAGGAGGGAGGGTAAACCTGACTGCAGATGCATACCTATCGGACATCTACATTTATGGTAGGTACAAAACTGTACTATGTCCTTCAAGGATGCATCTGCAGTCATCACATATGGGTAGAATACCATAGCCAATCTGGGGGTGGAGGTACTAAGTAAAGGATGGTGTAGCTAAAATACCCTGCAGGACTGCCGTAGCAAAACCTGCTCAGGATCTGGAATATAAAGGTAAATTGCAATGCTTGGCAAATGTATGCACGGAGCTCCATGTAGCAGCTTCTAAAATGTCCTTGGTAGCCACCCCTCTTAGGAAGGCTGTGGAGGTGGCTGTGGCTCTCGTGGAATGAGGTCTAATGTTAGCTGGCACAGTTTTTCCATGAAAGGCGTAACAAAAACGAATGCAATTTCCTATCCATTTTGAAATTGTCTGTTTGGAAATTGCCTTTCCTTGTGCCACAGCAGCATATGCTACAAACAGCTGGTCAGTCTTTCTGTAACTTTTAGTTCTGTCCAAGTAGTAGCGCAACTGTCTGTGTATGTCCAGGGTGTGCAGAAGCTTCTCCCCTTTATTTTGTGGATGTGGGAAGAAGGTAGGTAAGTGAATAGCTTGGTTCAAAGATACCCTGGATACCACCTTTGGCATAAATGTAGGATTGGTTCTCAATGAAACTCTGTCCTGATGAAAAAGAAGGAATGGCTGTACTGCCATTAAAGCTTGCAACTCAGATACTCTTCTTGCTGAGGTTATGGCCAGAAGGAAGGCAGTTTTCCAAGACAGAAACTGTAGATCTGCAGATGCTGCTGGTTCAAAGGGAGGAAGTGTTAGTTTTTCCAACACGAAGCTAAGGTCACAAGTAGATAGAGGTGGCTTCCTTGGAGGATTGATGTTTTTGATTCCTCTTAGAAACTGTCTCAGGAGAGGATGAGACAAGACAGGTGGATCAACATTGTATTCTGCTGAAATTGCTGAAGCGTGTATCTTAATGGAAGAGTAAGACAGGCCGTTGTGGAACAATTCTGCCAAATATTCCAGTATATGTGCCATGTTCATCACTGTCGCATCTAGGCCCTTTGTTGTGTTCCAAATGTGAAATCTTTTCCATTTTGCTGAATATGCCTTCCTTGTGGAAGGCCGGCGAGCTTCCATAATAATATCCTTCACTCTCTGGGATAGCTTATCCTGAGGAGGAGTCAAGGTATTTTCCAGGCAGTTAGTTGCAAGGTTTTCAGGTTGGAATGCAGAGTCTTGAAATTGTGCTGTGTCAGTAGAAGTGGCCATAGGGGGAGAGGCCACGGTTTCGTATGTGACATGCTCTTTAACAGTGGGTACCAGTGCTGTCTTGGCCAGTTTGGAGCTATCAGAATCACTCTGGGCTGCTCTGTTCTGATCTTCAGTAAGACCTTGGTCATTAATGGGAGAGGTGGAAAAGCATACACTGTTAGGGCTTTCCAGCTGAAGGAGAGAGCATCCACTTTCCATGCTTGTGGGTGGGTATGTCCTTGAGCAGAATTTCTTCAGTTGTTGATTGTGGGGGGAGGCGAACAGATCTATTTCCGGCCTTCCCCATGATTGTGTTATGAGTAAGAAGATATCTGGGTGCAGCATCCATTCGTGTGCATCCATGATATTTCTGCTTAAGCTGTCTGCCAGGATATTGTCTTTCCCTGGCACAAACTGGGACTGCAGCTGTATATTGAGTTTCAAGGAAAGTTCCCATAGATTCATTGCCAGTCTGCAAAGAGGGTAGGAATGGGTGCCTCCTTGCTTGTTTATGTACCACATAACTGTGGTGTCTGTCCTTATCGGTGAAGAAAAAGTTTGAAGGCCTCGATTGCATGTATCACTGCCAGCATTTCCTTTTGGTTTATGTGCATGCGTAGCTCCTTTTGTGACCATAGCCCTTGGATACATCTGCCCTCCATGTGTGCTCCCCAACCTTGGTCTGAAGCATCCGTAGTGATGGTTTGGTTGGCTCTTGGCTTGAAGGGCAACCCACTGTTCGACTGGCAGGCTTGAGCCCACCACAGAAATTCCTTTTGGAGGCATGGAATGAGTGGGATCAAAGTTTCTAAACTGTGACTGTGCTGAGTCCATAAACTCCTTAGGTACCATTGTAATTTTCTCATATGCAGCCTTGCTTGTGGAATCAGAAGAATGCAAGATGCCATGTAACCCAGGGCCTGCAGGATTTTCCTTGCAGTCAGCTGCGTTTGTCTTGTCAGATTCTTGAAGTAATCCGGTAGTTGTTTTTGTTTTTCTTCTGTGAGAAAGGCCATTTGGGTGGTTGTGTCTAGATCCGCACCCAGAAAAGTTATTCTTTGGGATGGAACAAGTCTTGATTTGTGGATGTTTACTGTATATCCCAAGGCCTGCAGTAGGTGGATGGCATAATCCAAGTCCTTTAACAAAGTTTGCTGGCTGTCCGCTTGTATAAGGCAGTCGTCCAGATATGGGTAAATTTGAATCCCCTGAAGTCTGCAGTGTGCAATTACTGATGCCAGGCATTTCGTGAATACTCTGGGCGCAGTAGATAAGCCAAAGGGCAATGCTGAGAATTGATAATGCTCTGACCCTGCAAGAAATCTGAGGTGTCTTCTGCAACATTGTCTGACAGGGACATGCAGGTATGCCTCCTTGAGGTCTAGAGTCACCAGCCAAGACCCCTTGCCCAGCATGGGAAGGAGTTGCTGTAGAGTCAGCATTTTGAATTTTGGCACAATGAGGTAAGTATTCAGTGCGGACAAGTCGAGAATAGGCCTCCATTGATTTTCTTTTCTTGGAACAAGGAATAATCTGGAGTAAAATCCTTGGCCTTGTTCTGAAAGGGGAACCTTTTCTATAGCTTTCATTTGTATCAAGTTGGAAATTTGTTTCAAAGCCTCTGCCCTCTGATTTGGTGGCAGGTCTGGCATGCCTTTTCTTTTTGGCAATGTGTGGAAATGGAACCTGTATCCTTTGTCTATTATTTGCAGTGTCCATGTGTCCCTTGTAATGCTGTGCAAATTTTTTGAAAATAAAGAAAGCTTTCCGCCCAAAGGTGCTTCTAATTGAGCCCTGGTCGGCGGAGTCACAACAAAGTCATTGAGTCTGTCCTGGTGTAGCAGTTGTAGTTCCTGCACTACCTCTCTGATTGGGAGGCTGCCATTGACGGCCTCTGTAGGAGCCTCTAGCTTGCCCTTTACCTCTGGCATGCCTATTCCTGCCTCTCTGAGATCTGTCTGAGTCCGGAAAGGACCAATTCTTAGTAGGCCAACTTCTGCTGAATCTCGGTGGTTGGACTTGCAGAAAATCTTTGACTGTTAGCACAGATTTTGCCTTTTCTTCAAATTTCTTTAAGACCTCTTGAGCCGTGGAACCAAATAATTTTTGCTTTTCCATAGGAGCATCCAAAAGCTTAGCTTTAACATGGTCTGGCAGAGATTGTTCCTTCAGCCAGGCATGCCTACGTATGATGACTGCACCTGTCATAGCTGACCTACATGAAGCTTCCAATGCATCATAACCACACTGCAAGAAATGGTTACTAACCTGCTGGGAGTTATGTACCAGAACCTGAAGGGATTTGCGATCAAGGGGTTCAGATGAAGACAGTTTCTTATGCAATTCATCTAACAAATACTCTTGGTACTGTATCATATGAAAATGACAATTTAATGCCCTCATGGAAAGAGTTGCAGAAGTATACACTTTTTTACCCCATCTCTCTAAAGCTCTGGACTCCCTTTCAGAGGGAAGAGGATTTCTAGCAGTGGCAGCTGCAACCCCTTTTGGGCTCTGGGAAATAGTTTCTGGATCAGCAGAGTGGGCCTTGTACAGGTGAAGATGCGAGTCCGGGACCCTGTAGTACCTATCAAGTTTGGCAGGAGCCGGAGGGAGAGAATCAGGGGTTGTACTAGCATCAGAGTACACATCATCAATAACATTCAAAACAGGAGGTATAGCTAAAGGCCTATGCTGAGGTAAATGTAAAAATGTCCTTAATCTCTTTCTAGAATCAGAGAATTCCTGACCCTGCCATTGAAAATGTTCTCTCATAGAGTGTAATGTCTCTCCAAAGAAAAACTCTTCAGGAGGGGAGGCCGAGGGAATAGATTCTTCAGCATCAGAATCCTCGTAGGCAGAATAAGCCACCTCCAGGTGGTCTGAAATAGTAGAGCCATCAGAGGACTCATCTGAGGAGTGGGGGTCAAAGGGCTCAACCCTGGGGCCTTTTGTCTGGAGGTGGTTGCGAGCCCCTGTCCAGATGTGGTTGAGAATCTTCAATTAAGGAGATAAGATCCTCTGCTAAGCTAAGAATCTGTGAACCAGTAGAGGGTCTCTGAGAGGTAACCTTGGGAGGCAAAGCTATAGAAAGTTTAGCAGCTTTAGTCCTAGAGAAAGCCTTAATGGACATGGATGCAGGAGGTCTGGCTGCACCACGTGCAGGAGTAGATTTGTCTAAAGTAATGGTGTCGGAAGGTTCCTGGACACCAGTTTCAGTAGGTAATTCAATAACCGACTCTGCCGGGGCCTCCAGGGCCGAGGTAGTCGGTTGCGCGGTTTCGGTAAATCGAAGTACCAAGGACACTGTTTCAGCCGAAAAGTACAGTTTTGTACCTACCATAAATGTAGATGTCCGAACTGGATAGCATCTGCAGTCATAACAACTGGGTTGTCCTGTCGTCAGGCAGCCCTTCAGTCGGCCGGATTCCAAAGTCCGGGTCCGGCTTCGGCTGATGTCGCACTTCACCCGACGTCATCTCTGTTGGTCTTCGGGTATAAAAGCATCAGCCGACGCCATTTTCCTCAGTGTTTCTTGCCCCAGATGCCAGTAGCCCTCTTGAAGGCTAAAATTTGGATAGATGCCAATGTTTCCAAAAAGATAGATGTAAACACAAAAATAAGCATGTATGTACATATATACAAACAAATACACCATAAAGACTCCCCACCAGCTAGCTATTAGGAGGGTAAACACCCTAGGAGTACCACAGAGGGAAGGAGGAGGTAATCCTGACTGCAGATGCTATCCAGTTCGGACATCTACATTTATGGTAGGTACAAAACTGTACTATGTCCTTCATGGATGCATCTGCAGTCATAACAACTGGGTAGAATACCATAGCCAACTAGGGGAGGAGGATAAAAGTAGATTATGGTGTGTTTAGGATCCCTTGCAGTACAGCAGTGTCAAACCCTGCTCGGGATCTGGAATACAGAGGCAAATTATAATGCTTGGCAAATGTATGCACGGAGGTCCAAGTAGCCGCCTCAATAATGTCTTTGGTTGCCACTCCTCGTAAGAAGGCTGTGGTAGTGGCTGTTGCCCTTGTAGAATGAGGTCTTATGTTCTGTGGAATTGGTTTTCCATGGAAGGAGTAACAGAATCGTATGCAATTTCCTATCCATTTGGAGATTGTTTGGAAATAGCTTTTCCTTCCCTTCCTGTTGCATAGGCTACAAAAAGTTGGTCATTCTTTCTGCTATTTTTTGTTCTGTCCAAGTAGTAGCGTAGCTGTCTATGTACATCCAAGGTATGCAGTATTCTTTCCCTCTGTTTTGTGGGTTGGGAAAGAAGGTAGGTAGGTGGATTGCCTGGTTTAAAGACACTCTGGATACCACCTTAGGCATAAATGTAGGATTAGTCCTCATGGACACTCTATCTTGGTGGAAGATTAGGAAGGGTTGCACTGCCATTAAGGCCTGTAGTTCTGAAACCCTCCTTGCTGAAGTAATTGCCAGTAGGAAAGCAGTTTTCCATGACAGGTGTTGTAGGTCTGCTGTTGCTGCTGGTTCAAAGGGTGATAGTGTCAACTTTTCTAGCACAAAGTTTAAGTCCCAAGCTGGTAATGGTGGTTTCCTTGGAGGTTTTACATTTTTGATTCCTCTGAGGAACTGCCTGAGCAAAGGGTGCGAAAAAACAGGTGGATCAAAGCTGTATTCTGCTGAAATAGCTGATGCATGTATCTTGATGGAGGAGTAGGACAGGCCTGAATGAAGAAGTTCAGCCAGATACTCCAGAATGTTAGGCATATCTATGTTTGACACATCTTTTCCTCTTTCCATACTCCAGATGACAAACCTTTTCCATTTTCCAGCATAGTTTCTTCTTGTTGAAGGTCTGCGTGCTTCAAGAATAATGCCTTTAACTCTTTGGGAAAGTTCTGGATTAGCTGCTGCTATGTGATGTTTCATGCAGTCAGTTGCAACGTTTTTAGGTTTGGATGTATGATGCTGTAGTTGTTCTGAGTTAACATCAAAGGCATCAGGGGTATTGGCCACATATTGTTCCGAGACATGCTCCTCAACAGTGGGTACCAGTGTTGTCTTGGCCAGTTTGGAGCTATCAGGATTATCCTTGGACGTTCTTCCTTGATTTTTAGTAGTACTTTGTGTATCAAAGGAAGAGGTGGGAATGCATATGCTGTTAGGCCTTTCCAGCTGAAGGAGAGCGAATCCACTTTCCATGCTAGTGGGTGGAAAGTCCTTGTGCAGAATTTTTGAGCTGGTGATTGAGAGGTGATGCGAATAGATCTATCTGAGGCATTCCCCATTTCTTTGAGATGGTCTTGAAGATGTCCGGTGCAGCTTCCATTCGTGGGCATCCGATGTGGTTCTGCTTAATATGTCTGCTAGAGTATTTTCTTTTCCGGTACAAATATTGCCTGTAACTGGATGTTGTAGCTGAGTGCCAGGGTCCACAGCTCCAAAGTCATTCTGCATAGGGGTATGAATGAGTGCCTCCCTGTTTGTTGATGTACCACATGACTGTGGTGTTGTCTGTCCTTATCATCAACTGGCCCTCTGAGAAATGGTTTGAACTTTTGGATTGCCAGTTTTACTGCCAGCATTTCTTTTAGGTTGATGTGCAGGTGAAGTTGATCCTGTGTCCACAATCCTTGCACGCATTTGTCCAGCATGTGGGCCCCATCCTAGGTCTGAAGCGTCTGTTGTGATGGTCTGGCTTGCTTGACATCTGCGAAAGGGTAGGCCTGGGTTTGACTGGCATGCCTGAGCCCACCATAGGAACTCCTGTTTTAAGCATGGAATTAGTGGGATTTCTGTTTCTAGGCTGTGTCTGTGTTGGGACCATAAATTCTTTAGGTACCACTGTAGTTTTCTCATATGTAGTCTGGCAAATGGGACCAAGATTATGCATGATGCCATGAAGCCCAAGGCCTGCAGTACTTTTCTTGCTGTTAACTTGTTCAGTTTTGTTAGTGTCAAGAAGTAAAGAGGGAGTTCTTTTTGTTTTTCTGTAGTCAGGAATGCCATTTGTTTTACTGTGTCCAATTCAGCCCAAGAATGTCCTTGTTTGGGATGGTATCAGCCTTGACTTTTGTAAATTGACTGTGTATCCCAGTGCTTGTAGCAAGTAAATGACCCTTTGTAAATCTGTTGTCAGCTTGCTTTTGTTATCCCCTTGTAGCAGGCAGTCGTCCAGGTATGGGTAAATTTGAATTCCCTGTAGTCTGCAATGGGCGATTACTGATGCCAGGCATTTTGTGAATACTCTGGGCAGTAGATAAGCCAAAGGGCAATGCTGAGAATTGATAGTGCTCTGATCCTGCAAGAAATCTGAGGTATCTTCTGCAGATTGGTCGAATGGGGACGTGCAGGTATGCCTCCTTGAGATCTAGAGTTACCAGCCAAGACTCCTTGCCCAGCATGGGAAGAAGTTGCTGTAGGGTCAGCATTTTGAATTTTGGGACAATGATGTATGTATTTAAGGTGGACAGGTCGAGAATTGGTCTCCAACTTTTTCCTTTCTTGGAACTAGGAATAGTCTGGAGTAGAACCCTTTCCTTGCTCTGCTGTCGGCACTCTTTCCACAGCTCTCATGTTTGCTAACTCCATTATCTGTTGTAGAGCCTCTGTTTTTTGATTTGGAGGTAGATTTGGCATTCCTCTTTGACTGGTAAAGTGTGGAAGTGAAACCGGTAACCTTGATCTATGGTTTGTAAAATCCACTTGTCTTTGTTATGTAATGCCAGTTCTTTGAGAATAAGGCTAACTTTCCGCCTAGAGGAGCTGCTATTTGTTCCCTGGTAGGCGGATTTAGGATTAAGTCACTGTGGTTGTGCTGATGTAGTGGCAGTGGTTGTGTCTGTGCCTCTGTTGTTACCTTGCCACTGTCGTCCTCTGTAGGCACCTCCTCTGGATTGGTTTCTGCCTCTGGAACGTCTATTCCTGCCCCTTTGAAATTTTGTGGAGTCAGGAAAGGACCAATTTTTGGCAGGCCAGTTCCTGCTAAACCTTGGTGGTTGAACCTGCAAGAAATCTTTAACAGTTTGAACAGATTTTGCCCTATCTTCCATTTTCTTCATAACCTGCTGGGCAGGTGTACCAAACAAACTTGTCTTATCCATAGGAGCAACAAGCAACTTAGCTTTAACATGATCCGGTAAAGCTTGCTCCTTTAGCCATGCATGCCTTCTTATCACTGTGCCAGTCATGGCTGATCTAAATGAAGCCTCCAGTGCATCATAGCCACATTTTAAGGAATGGTTGCTAACCTGTTGTATGTTATTTACCATTTCTAATACATGTTTCTTGTCAAGAGATTCATCAGTGGTTAGTTTTTTAGTTAACTGATCAAGCATAAACTCTTGGTATTGTATCATGTGAAACTGACAGTTTAAAGCTCTAGCTGAGAGAGTAGCTGAAGTGTAGACCTTTTTACCCCATCTGTCTAATGACCTTGCTTCCCTTTCAGAAGGAATAGGGTTTTTAGCTATGGTCGGCTACTGCCTTGGGACCCTGGGATATAGTTTCGGGTCTGCAAGTGGGGCCTTGTAAAGGTGGTGATGAGTATCTGGCACCCTGTAAAATCTGTCTGGTTTGGCAGGGGCTGGGGTAAAGAGTCTGGAGCGAGCAGACATCATTGAAAGCATCATCCACCACAGAGAGAACAGGAGGTATAGCTAAGGGCCTGTGCTGTGGGAGGTGCAGAAAGGTCCTAAGTCTTTTTCTGGAGTCTGAAAAATCCTGTTGCTGCCATTGGAACTGCTCTCGCATGGCATGTAAGTTTTCCCCAAAGGAGAATTCTTCTGGTGGGGAAGCAGCTGGAATGGATTCTTCAGCATCAGAATCTTCAAAATTGGAGAAAGGAGCCTCTGGCTGGTCAGTTATGTCTGATTCATCAGCAGAATCATCAGAGGACACTGGCTCAGGGGGCTCTGCCCCAGGGCTCTTCTCTGGGGGCTGAGAGGCCCTGTCTGGGTGAGATTGAGATCCTCTAATGAAATTAAATCTTCAGCCAAAGTAAGCATTTGTGAACTAGAAGAGGGCCTGGTTGTGGGGGGTTTAACAGGCACTGTTTTAGTAGTCTTGGCTGCTTTAGCCCTGGCGAAGGCCTTAATGGACATGGCTGCTGGAGGCCTAGCAGCACCACGTGCTGGGGTAGAGACATCCAAGGGAATGGTGTCTGATAAGTCAGTGGCAATCACCGTAGTGGATAAAATTTCTGAGGCCGATTCAAGATTGGTAGCAGGGGCCTCAGTTGTAGAGATAGGTTCAGCTGTACTTTGATCAGTTTTCTCGTTTCGGCGAAACCGAGACACTCATGATTTGCTTAACCATGGTTTCGGCGAAACCGCGGACCATGAGTGTCGGTCTTTATCTTTGGCGTTTTTGGCGGATTGGGTAGTCGGAGGATCCGGCGGCATAATGTACGCAAAATCAGAACCGAAAAACTGTTCTGCAAACTCCGACCGGCCTAAGCGTTCGTCGGTTGAAAAGCACAGGCGAACAGGCTGCTACGTGGGCTGGGCCTAAACAAGGCAGACAGTAAGAGTGGAAATCTTTATGAGGTATTTGTTTCCCACAGGTTAAACAATTATTAACTTTTTCTGACATCGGCTGAGGCAAGAAAGAGTCCCCAACGGGGTACTTAGCTTTAGAAGTCTTCGAAGTATTATTCGGTAGAAGTAATCTCTGGATCCGACCGACCGGCACTTGCGAACAGTTTCTGCTTCGGGCGCCACGCGGCAAGAAAGACTGAGGAAAATGGCGTCGGCTGATGCTTTTATACCCGAAGACCAGCAGAGATGACGTCGGGTGAAGTGCGACATCAGCCGAAGCCGGACCCGGACTTTGGAATCCGGCCGACTGAAGGGCTGCCTGACGACAGGACAACCCAGTTGTTATGACTGCAGATGCATCCATGAAGGACATCAGAGACACTCGCGGTAGGCCTGACCGTGGTTTCAGCCGAAACTGCGGCTCGCGTGTGTCGGTCCTTGTCCTTCCGTTTCTTAACTAAATGCGAAGTCTGAGTCTCCGACGGCATCTTGTAAGCAAAACTAGCCCCAAAGAATTCCTCTGCAAACTCCGACCGACGTCTAAGAGTTCGTCGGTTGAAGGAAGCACAGGCTGAACAGGCCGAGATGTCGTGGTCTGGGCCTAGGCAGGGGAGGCAGTAAGAGTGGAAATCCTTATGAGGTATTTGTTTCCCACAAGTTAAACAATTATTAACTTTATCTGACATTGGCTGAGGCAAGAAAGAGTCCCCAACAGGGTACTTCGATTTTCGAAGTCTTCGGTAGCTGAATCACAGGAGCTGGCCGACCGGCACTTGCGAACTGCTTCTACTGCGGGCATCACGCGGCAAGAAAGACTGAGGAAAATGGCGTCGGCTGATGCTTTTATACCCCAGACGCTCTGACGTCGGGGAAAGTGCGACATCAGCCGAGGCCAGACCCAGACTTTGGAAACTGGCCGACCGAAGGCCATTTGGGTGGTTGTGTCTAGATCCGCACCCAGAAAAGTTATTCTTTGGGATGGAACAAGTCTTGATTTGTGGATGTTGACTGTATATCCCAAGGCCTGCAGTAGGAGGATGGCATAATCCAAGACCTTTAACAAAGTTTGCTTGCTATCCGCTTGTATAAGGCAGTCGTCCAGATATGGGTAAATTTGAATCCCCTGAAGTCTGCAGTGTGCAATTACTGATGCCAGGCATTTCGTGAATACTCTGGGCGCAGTAGATAAGCCAAAGGGCAATGCTGAGAATTGATAATGCTCTGACCCTGCAAGAAATCTGAGGCGTCTTCTGCAACTTTGTCTGATAGGGACATGCAGGTATGCCTCCTTGAGGTCTAGAGTCACCAGCCAAGACCCCTTGCCCAGCATGGGAAGGAGTTGCTGTAGAGTCAGCATTTTGAATTTTGGCACAATGAGGTAAGTATTCAGTGCGGACAAGTAGAGAATAGGCCTCCATTGATTTTCTTTTCTTGGAACAAGGAATAATCTGGAGTAAAATCCTTGGCCTTGTTCTGAAAGAGGTACCTTTTCTATAGCTTTCATTTGTATTAAGTTGGAAATTTGTTTCAAAGCCTCTGCCCTCTGATTTGGTGGCAGGTCTGGCATGCCTTTTCTTTTTGGCAATGTGTGGAAATGGAACCTGTATTCTTTGTCTATTATTTGCAGTGTCCATGTGTCCCTTGTAATGCTGTGCCAATTTTTTGAAAATAAAGAAAGCTTTCCGCCCAAAGGTGCTTCTAATTGAGCCCTGGACGGCGGAGTCAAAACAAAATAATTGAGTCTGTCCTGGTGTAGCAGTTGTAGTTCCTGCACTACCTCTCTGGTTGGGAGGCTGCCATTGATTGCCTCTGTAGGAGCCTCTAGCTTGAACTCTGCCTCTGGCACGCCTATTCCTGCCTCTGAGATCTGTCCGAGTCCGGAAAGGACCAATTCTTAGTAGGCCAATTTCTGCTGAATCTCGGTGGTTGGACTTGCAGAAAGTCTTTGACTGTCTGCACAGATTTTGCCTTTTCTTCAAATTTCTTTAAGACCTCTTGAGCCGTGGAACCAAATAATTTTTGCTTTTCCATAGGAGCATCCAAAAGCTTAGCTTTAACATGGTCTGGCAGAGATTGTTCCTTCAGCCAGGCATGCCTACGTATGACTGCACCTGTCATAGCTGACCTACATGAAGCTTCCAATGCATCATAACCACACTGCAAGAAATGGTTACTAACCTGCTGGGAGTTATGTACCAGATCCTGAAGGGATTTGCGATCAAGGGGTTCAGAAGACAGTTTCTTATGCAATTCATCTAACTATTTGGTACTGTATCATATGAAATTGACAATTTAATGCCCTCATGGAAAGAGTTGCAGAAGTATACACTTTCTTACCCCATCTCTCTAAAGCTCTGGACTCCCTTTCAGAGGGTAGAGGATTCCTAGCAGTGGCAGCTGCAACCCCTTTTGGGCCCTGGGAAATAGTTTCTGGATCAGCAGAGTGGGCCTTGTACAGGTGTAGATGCGAGTCCAGGACCCTGTAGTACCTATCAGGTTTGGCAGGAGCCGGAGGGAGAGAGTCAGGGGCTGTACTAGCATCAGAGTACACATCATCAGTAACATTCAAAGCAGGAGGTATAGCTAAAGACCTATGCTGAGGTAAATGTAAAAATGTCCATAATCTCTTTCTAGAATCAGAAAATTCCTGACCCTGCCATTGAAAATGTTCTCTCATAAAGTGTAATGTCTCTCCAAAGGAAAACTCTTCAGGGGGGGAGGCCGAGAGAATAGATTCTTCAGCATCAGAATCCTCAAAGGCCGAATAAGCCGCCTCCTGGTGGTCCGAGAGTAGAGCCATCAGTGGACACATCTGAGGAGTGGGGGTCAGAGGGCTCAACCCTGGGCCTTTTGTCTGGAGGTGGTTGAGAGCCCCTGTCCGGATGAGGTTAAGAACCTCTAATTAAGGAGATAAGATCCTCTGCTAAGCTAAGAATCTGTGAGCCAGTAGAAGGTCTCAGAGGCAACCTTGGGAGGCAAAGCTTTAGTAAGTTTAGCAGCTTTAGCCCTAGAGAAAGCCTTAATGGACATGGATGCAGGAGGTTTGGCTGCACCACGTGCAGGAGTAGGACTTGTCTAAAGGAATGGTGTCGGAAGGTTCCTGGACACCAGTTTCAGAAGGTAATTCAATAACCGACTCGGCCGGGGCCTCGGTAGTCGGTTGTGCGGTTTCGGTAATCGGAAGTATCAAGGACTTGGTTTCAGCCGAGACCGAGACACTCGTGGTAGGCCTGACCGTGGTTTCAGATGAAAACGCGGCCCCTCGTGTGTCGGTCCTTGTCCTTCCGTTTCTTAACTAAATGCGAAGTCGGAGTCTCCAACAGCATCTTGTAAGCAAAACTAGCCCCAAAGAATTCCTCTGCAAACTCCGACGTCAAAGAGTTCGTCGGTTGAAGGAAGCACAGGCTGAACAGGCCGAGACGTCGTGGTCTGGGCCTAGGCAGGGGAGGCAGTAAGAGTGGAAATCCTTATGAGGTATTTGTTTCCCACAAGTTAAACAATTATTAACTTTATCTGACATTGGCTGAGGCAAGAGAGTCCCCAACGGGGTACTTAGCTTTTTCGAAGTCTTCGATAGCTGAAAGGAGCTGGCCGACCGGCACTTGCGAACTGCTTCTGCTTCGGGCACCACGCGGCAAGAAAGATTGAGGAAAATGGTGTCGGCTGATGCTTTTATACCCCACACGCTCTGACGTCGGGGAAAGTGCGACATCAGCCGAGGCCAGACCCAGACTTTGGAATCCGGCCGACCGAAGGGCTGCCTGAGGAAGGACAACCCATATGTGATGACTGCAGATGCATCCTTGAAGGACATCCCTGTCCTTATGGAAGACCAAGTATGGAACCTTGACAGACAATGCCTGAAGTTCTGAGACTCTCCTAGCAGAGGTGATAGCCACTAGGAAGGCTGTCTTCCAAGAAAGAAACTTACGATTTACAGTTGCTGTAGGTTCAAAGGGAAGGGCAACCAAAGCTTTTAGTACCAAAGTAAGGTCACACGGGGGGATAGGATCGTTGACCAGAGGACGCAAGAGGAAGGTAACTTTGATAAAGCTTTCCACAATCTGAAAGAGGCCAAAGAAGCAGAGTTCTGACCAACGTGAATATGAGAAATGGTGGCTAGTTGAATCATCACCATAGATGAGCTAGCCCCCTGTTGAAAGATATTTGCCAAAAAATCAGGGGTAGCCAAAATGGGAACTGTGAAAGGATCTAAATTTCTTTGAGAGGCCCAAAATCTTCCTGGACTTGTGAGCTGCCACCAGAATAGTCCTGACCGAAGATGACAACTGGGAGTCCTAGCAATTAAAAGAACTGGAGCAGCCAAACTGTCAGCTTCTGACTGTCCAGATTCGGATGGGAGACCTAGGGGGGTGAGAAATGAGATCCGGAATGGGATCCAAGATCCAAAAAGGAGCTAGAAGATAAAACCAAAGGAAGGGAAACCATACTTGGTGAGGCCAAAACTGAGCAATGAGGATCACTTTGCTCCCCAGTTGACGAGCCTTCTGGAGGAACTTTGGAATAAGGGGTACAGGAGGGTAAAGCATAAAGAAGACTGGGAGGCCAAACAAGGACTACAGCATCTCTGGGGGATTCAACCCGCGCGAGGGTACAGAGCGAAGAACTCTCTGCCCTTCGTGTTGGAAGGTAATGTGAAGACATCGCAGCAAGGCCAACCCCACTCTAGAAATATCTGCTCAGCTACTGAAGGATTCAGAGACCACTGGTAAGGCATCAGAATAGTCCAGCTTAGTTCGTCCGCCAGAATGCTGGACCACCCCGGAATACGTGTTGCTATCAGAAAACAACCAGTGGAGATCGCCCATTCCCAAACTCTCATGGCCTTGCGACAAAGGGGGTAAGATCTGGTCCCTCCCTGTCTGCTGCTATACCAAAACCACCGACATGTTGTCTGACTGAATTGCAATGGTTCCCAGAGGTAGAAAGCCATGAAGGGCCTGCAACCCTAAAAGGTCCGCCCTCATCTCCAGAACATTTATATGCAAACTGGTCTCAAATTGGACACCACAAGCCTTGGACTATCCTTCCCAAGCAATGCCCCCCCCCCCCCCCAAGCTGGGAGGTGTCAGTGGTCACTGTGGCTTGAGCAGGGGCTATGACAAAAGGTAGTCCTTCCAAGATTTCTGAAAAATGCACCCACCATAGAAGGGACGACCTGCAGACATTGCCTGTGTGTATCAGGTATGACAACTGAAGATTCAACAAAGACCATTTGCACTGCTAGAGTCCAATGAAGTACTTGCATGTGTAAACGAGCACATGGTAGAAGTGTTATCGTTGCTGCTATAGAACCTAGAGCCCTTAAAACCGACTCTGTTGAGAGAAGATGAGATCGATAAATGAGATAGACATGCATCTAAGTTTCAAATGCTCTCCGAGGTCAGGAAGACTTGTCTAACCGTGCTCCTATGTATTCTATAACTTGGACAGGGTTCAGAAGAGATTTGGCTGCATTGACTGTAATCCCTAGATGGTGTGCAAGACCTAACAAATGGTCTCTGGTCTGAAAGTAGATGCTTGGTGGGAGCAGTAAGGAGCCAATCGTCTAGGTAAGAGTAGACCTGAATCCCCTGAAGCCTCAGGTGAGCAGATACTACTACCATCACTTTGGTGAACACCCTGGGGACTGTGGTGAGACCAAAGGGTAGGGCTCGAAACTGACTGGCCCCTAGCCGAAGTGGATAAACCTCCTGTAGCTTCTGTGCATCTTTATGCGATAGTAAGCATCCTGGTGGTCGAATGAGCACATCCAGTCGCTCTCCTGCAGGTACGGCAGGATGGACTGTAAGGTGACCATCCGGAACTTATCTTTGGCAACTGACAGGTCCAGCATGGGCCTTAAGTTCCCTGTTTTTTTTCTGGCACCAAAAAGAACCTGGAGAAGATGCTCGATCCGGACTGATCTACGGGGATGGGTTTGATGGCTCATTTCTTTAGCAGCCTGGAAACTTCTAGTGCTGCTGCCTACCTTTGCATGGGTGGCACGTCTGGGAGGTGTTGGGAAGGGGTAGGGAGAAAGTACAGTTGTGTACACTTACGATAAATGTAGATGTCGAGTGTATTCACTGTTGTAGTCATTACATTTGCGTTATCTGCCTGCAGGTAGCCCTCAGCCGGCCTGATTATCAAAGTCTTGGGTCCTGCATCAGTTGCTGTCTCTTCTTCCATGTCAGGTAGCCAGTCCTGCATCAGTTGCTGTCTCTTCTTCCATGTCAGGTAGCCAGGGGTGTAAAGCATGCAGCGGACACCATTACATCAGTTTTTCTTCCTTCAGATGTCAAGTGCCCCCATAACGGGAAGCAATTATATACAAGGTTACACATCCAACTATAAGCAAATAAACCAGAAAGCTTAAATACAGTAAACAAGAAGAGAAGTATAGCAAATAGAAGTCAGGGGGCTGGAGGGAGGGTAACCAGGACTGCAACAGTGAATACACTAACATCGACATTTATGGTAAGTGTACACAATTGTACTATGTTCGTGTTTCACTGTTGCAGTCATTACATTTTGGTAGATTCCCAAAGCTAAGGAAGGGAGGAGGCAATTAGAGAGCATTAAGACCAGCTATTAGGCCCTGCAAGACTGCAGTGGCAAAACCAGCTCTGGATTTAGAGAAAATAGGCAAGTGGTAATGCTTGGTAAAGGTATGAACAAAACTCCAGGTAGCAGCTTCTAGGATGTCCGTGGTAGGAACATCTCTGAGAAAGGCTGTTAAGTAGATGCAGCCCTGGTGGAATGTGATCTTATCTCCTGTGGGGTAGGTTTTCCATGGTGCTTATAGCAGAAATGAATACAATGGCCTATCCATTTAGAAATGGTTTCCTTTGAAATGGCCTTCCCCTCTGCCCCTGCAGCAAAGGCAACTAGCAGCTGTTCAGTTTTCCTGAGAGGCTTAGTCCTGTCCAAATAAAATCTAGGTCGTCTGTGCACGTCCAAAGAGTACAGTATTCGTTTTCCTTTGTTCTGTGTATTGGAAAAGAAGGTTGGCAAATGAATGGACTGATTAAGGGCCACACTGGATACCACCTTGGGCATAAAGGAAGGACTGGTCCTGAGGGACACCCTGTCTGCGAGGAAGATGATGAAGGGCTCCACTGCCATGAAGGCCTGTAATTCAGACACACTTCTTGCTCTAGTGATGGCTAGAAGGAAGGCTGTTTTCCAAGAAAAGAATTTCAACTCTGCAGTAGCAGCTGGCTCCAAGGGAGGTAGAGTGAGCTTTTCCAGTACAAAGTTAAGGTACCAGGTTAGAGTAGGGGCTCTCCTAGGTGGTCTTAAATTTTTGGCCTCTGTGGAATTGTTTCAGCAGGGGGTGAGAGAAGAGGGGAGACTCCGTACTATAATTTGCTGAAATGGCAAAGGCATGAATTTTAATAGAAGAGAAGGAAGGGCCCTTGTGAATCATCTCTGTTAAGTATTGAAGAATATGTGGTAAGCTGGGCACTATTGTGCCTATCCCCTGAGTTTGGCTTCAGGAACAGAATCTTTCCACTATTCAGCATAGGATTTTCTAGTACTATGCCTCCTTGCCTCTAGAATGACATCCAACACATGCTTACTGAGGGATGGTAATGGAGAGCTCAGGTAATTAGCCAGGCTGCAAGGTTCAGGGTTTGAAGCTGGGGGTGCAGAATCTGGCCATCCTGCTGGGACAGCAGGGAAGGAGTCAGAAGCAGGTGCCATGATTCCAGCAGTGACACATTGAGCGAGAGGGGGGTAACCAGTGTTGGCATGGCATGGCTAGTCTGGTGCAATGAGTATTGTCCTTGGTTTGTCCAGTTTGATCTTTAGTAGAACTTTGGAGAGGAGAGGCAGAGGGGGAAAGGCATAAACAGAGGTTTTCCCAGGTGAAGGACAGGGCATTAACTTTTCAAGCTTGTCTGTGCGAAGTCCTTGTGCAGAATTTGTCCAATCGGTTGTTCTGAGGGGAGGCAAACAGGTCTATCTCTGGGCTCCCCAATTTTTTTCTCAACATGTTGAATATCGTTGGTTCCGGTTTCCACTCGTGTGGGTCCATGAGATTTCTGCTTAGGTCGTCTGCCAGTGAATTTAGCTTGCCTGGCAGGAATTGCGCTTGTAGGTGCACTTTGGTAGCTCAAGGCTGTGTTCCACAAAGCCATGGCTAGTATGCAGAGGGTAATGGTGGGTTCCCCCCTGCTTGTTTATGTACCACATAACAGTGGTGTTGTCTGTCTTTACCAATAATTGCCCTGTAAGAATGTGGTCCTTGAAGGCTGTCAGAGAATTCTGTACAGCTACCATTTCTTTTTGATTGATATGCAGGATCATTTGACTGGGGTTCCATTTGCCCTGAATGCACTGCCCTGCCAAGTGAGACCCCCCCCCCATGCATAGTCTGATGTGTCTGTTAGGGTTTGGGTGGCATGGGGTAGAGGGAACGACAGTCCCTTGTTGTGGTAGCAGGCCTCTGCCCACCAAAGGAACTCTGTCTTTATACAAGGGATGATGGGAATCATTGATTCCATGTCCTGAGAATGTTGACACCATAGGCTTTTTAGATACCATTGTAGTTTCCTCATATGCAGTCTTGCATATGAAATTAGTAGGATGCAAGAGGCCATGAACCCCAGAGCTTGCAGTTAGCTGGGTCTTTGTGGCCAGTAATTTGAAGTAGGCTGTCAGATAAACTTGTTTCTCTGGAATAAGGTGAGCCATCTGGGAAGCTGTGTTCAAGTTTGCTCCCAAAAATACAATTTGTTGGCAGGGTACTAGATGAGATTTATTTATGGTGTACCTCAGTGAGGTTAACAGTTTCTTTACAAATGCCAGATGATTTAATAGTATGTCCTGGCTTTCTGCCTGAATTAGACAATCGTCCAGGTATGGATATATTTGAATATTTATTTGCCTGCAAAATGCAATGACTGGAGCTAGTCATTTTGTGAATACCCTGGGTAGAGTAGTCAAGCCAAAGGGCAGTGCAGAGAACTGGCAGTGCATCTAGCCTGCTCTGAATAGTAGGTACTTTCTGCAAGATTCCCTTATTGGGATGTGCAGGTGAGCTTTCTTTAAATCCAACGTTGCTAACAAGGCATTTTTGCCTAGCATGGGAAGCAGCTGATGAAGAGTTAGCATTTTGAATTTTGGAATTACTAAAAAGGTGTTTAGGATAGATAGGTCCAGGATAGGACACCAGGAGTGGTCTTTTCTGGGTACCAGGAAAAGTCCGGAGTAAAAACCTTATCCCCATTCTTCTGCTGGGGCAGGTTGAATAGCCATAATACTTAGAAGAGAGAGAACCTGCTGTTGAGCCTCTGCCTACTGATTTTGGGTAGGTGTGGAAGTGGAATCTTTATCCTTGGGAAACTATTTAAAACTCATTTGTCTTGGGTAATGAGTTCCCAGTTTTTTGCATGCAGGGCAATCTTTCCCCCAAAAGGTGCGGTCAGTTGAGCTGGGCTTGGAAGATTGTGACAGTTTACTAAGGGGGGGGGGTGTCTTACTACTTTCAGCTTTGGAAGTGGGAGCCCCCCACTGCTTAGGTCTGTGAGCACCTTGAGACTGTAGCCTAGGTGGTCTGCTGTTCCTGGATTTGGACGGAGAAGGCCTGGAAGAGACAGAAAAGGACCAGTGCTTACTAAATCTGGGAGGCTGTACTTGCAGGAAATCTAACAGTTTGCATAGATTCAGCTTTTTCCTCCATCTTTTTAAGTACTACTACTGCTTTGTTGCCAAACAGTCGGTCTTGGTTTAAGGGAGCATCCAGTAATTTGGCTTTAACATGATATGGCTAAGTCTGCTCCTTAAGACAAGAATGCCTTCTAAGAACAGACCCAGTGACTGCAGCCCTACAAGATGCCTCTAATGAATCAAAACCACATTGCAAAGTATGTTTTCCAACTTGTTTAGCAGAATGCATTAAATCTTGTAAACATTTATTTTCAGCACATTCAGGAATCATCATTTTCAGTTTAAGCAGTCCAATAACATGCTGCTGATACTTTAACATATGAAACTGGCAGTTTAAGGCCCTAATGGCCAAGGTTGCAGAAGTGTATACCTTCTTACCCAATCTATCCAGCGCCCTGGAATCCCTGTCAAAGGGGGTAGGATTTTTGGCAGTAGTAGCCTTAATGCCCTTAGGTCCCTGTGAAATGGTCTCAGGATCCGCAGTAGGATTTTTAAAGAGGAACTTCAGAGTCGGGTACCCTGTAATACGTATCAGGTTTTCTTGGAGCAGGAAGTAGAGAGTCATGGGCCAGGCAAGATTCCGAGAAGGCATCATCTACAATGTCCAGTACAGGAGGGATAGCTAAAGGCCTGTGCTGAGGCAAGAGTAAGAATTCCCTAAGCCTCCTTTTGCAGTCAGAGTAATCCAGGCCTTCCCAGCGAAAATGCTCCCTAAGAGTATGCAAGGTTTCACCAAAAGAGAAATCCTCTGGTGGGGAAGCATATGGAATGGAGTCCTCTGCAAAAGAATCCTCATAGGTAGATAAGGGCAAATCCTGGTCATCAGAAAAAACAGAAAATTTCAGAATCCTGACCAGAAGAATCAGAAGGAAAATCAGTCCTAGGTCTCAGAGGGGTAAAAGTATGATTAAGTAATAAGGTCTTCAGCCATTCTTATTTGTCTTTTAGGCATAGGGGCCTGACCATGCGGTAAGGACGTCTGTTTTCTAAGCATGGATAGAGTTTTAGGCCTTGAAGAAGATGGCGGTTTAATATGCCAGCCAGTAGGCCTGAATACACCCTTAGAAGCTGGTGCCTGCACAGCGGCTCCGGACCCATCCAAGGTAGAGACATCCGCAAGTTCCACAGTCGAAGAAGCATCTCGCAGCATACCAGACTCCGAATGGGTCTCAGTAGAGGCCTATGAATCTGAAGCAGCGGGTATCCGGGGCTGTGAAAGCGCCCAAGTACTGGCGACTAGCTTAGGATAAGAGTCACTGGCAGCTTTGGACCTATGCAGTCTGTCTGTATTTATCTTTGCGTTTTTTCGGAATGTCGAAGTTGGGTGGCTTACCAAAGCCATTTCTGGATAATTGAACAGAGTACCAAAATATTTAGATGCGTAAATGAACAGACGATAAATAGTACGAGGTTTGAATAAGGCACAAAACCGACAGCGAGGTACATCGTGGTCTGGGCCTAAGCAAGGAATGCAGTACGAATGAAAATCTTTAGGAGGTATTTGCTTTCCATAAGAAATACAATTGTTAACTTTTACTGACATCGGTTTAGAGCAAGAAAAAAGTTCCCCAATGGGGCTACTTAGCTTAGTTGAAGACTTCGGATCTGAAACTCAAAAACGAAAATTTTAGGAGTCGGCTGACCGGCACTTACAGTTTTGTACCTACCATAAATGTAGATGTCCGATAGGTATGCATCTGCAGTCATCATATATGGGTTGTCCTGCCTCAGGCAGCCCTTCGGTCAGCCGGATTCCAAAGTCTGGGTCTGGCGTCGGCTGATGTCGCCCCTTCCCCGACGTCAGAGCGCCTGGGGTATAAAAGCGTCAGCCGACGCAATCTTCCTCAGTTTTTCTTGCCCCAGATGCCAGGTGCCCTCTAAGGAAGGCTAAATTTGGAGAAATGCAATAAATTCCAAACATGCACAAAAATATATACATATATAAAAACAAATACACCATAATAGATAACCCCAGCTAGCTATGAGAGGGGAATGTACCCAAGAAATACCACAGAGAGGAAGGAGGGAGGGTAAACCTGACTGCAGATGCATACCTATCTGACATCTACTTTTATGGTAGGTACAAAACTGTACTATGTCCTTCAAGGATGCATCTGCAGTCATCACATATGGTTAGAATACCATAGCCAATCTGGGGGTGGAGGATCTATGTAAAGGATGGTGTAGCTAAAATGCCCTGCAGGACTGCCGTAGCAAAGCCTGCTCTGGATCTGGAATATAAAGGTAAGTTGTAATGCTTGGAAAATGTATGCACGGAGCTCCATGTAGCAGCTTCTAAAATGTCCTTGGTAGCCACCCCTCTTAAGAAGGCTGTGGAGGTGGCTGTGGCTCTGGTCGAATGAGGTCTAATGTTAGTTGGCACAGTTTTTCCATGAAAGGAGTAACAGAAACTAATGCAATTCCCTATCCATTTTGAAATTGTCTTTTGAAATTGCTTTTCCTTGTGCATCAGCAGCATATGCTACAAACAACTGGTCAGTTTTTCTGTAATTTTTAGTTCTGTCCAAGTAGTAGCGCAACTGTCTGTTTATGTCCAGGGTGTGCAGAAGCTGTTCTCCTTTGTTTTGTGGATTTGGAAAGAAGGTAGGCAGGTGAATAGCTTGGTTTAATGAGACCCTAGATACCACCTTTGGCATAAATGAAGGATTGGTCCTCAATGAAACTCTGTCTTGATGAAAAATAAGAAATGGCTGTACTGCCATGAGGGCCTGTAACTCAGATACTCTTCTTGCTGAGGTTATGGCCAGAAGGAAGACAGTCTTCCAAGAGAGGAACTGTAGTTCTGCAGATGCTGCTGGTTCAAAGGGAGGCAGTGTTAGTTTTTCCAACACTAAGTTAAGGTCCCAAGTAGGCAGTGGTGGTTTCCTTGGAGGATTGATGTTTTTAATTCCTCTTAGAAACTGTCTTAGCAGAGGATGAGAGAAGACAGGTGGATCAGTATTGTACTCTGCTGAAATTGCTGAAGCATGAATTTTAATGGAAGAGTAAGACAGGCCATTGTGGAGCATTTCTGCTAAATATTCCAGGATATGCGCCATGTTCATAACTGTTGCATCTAGGCCCTTTGAGGTGCTCCAGGTGTGAAATCTTTTCCATTTTGCTGAGTATGCCTTTCGTGTGGAAGGCCTGCAAGCTTCCATGATGATATCCTTCACTCTCTTGGATAGCTTATCCTGGTGATGAGTCAAGGTATTTTCCAGGCAGCGAGCTGTAATGTTTTCATGTTGGAATGCAGAATTTTCTAATTGTGCTGTGTCAGGAGAAGCGGCCATTGTGGCAGAAGCCATGGTTTTGTCCATGACATGCACTTTAGCAATGGGTACCAGTGCTGTCTTGGCCAGTCCGGAGCTATCAGAATCACTCTTGGCTGCTCTGCCCTGATCTTCAGTAAGACCTTAGCCATTAATGGAAGAGGTGGGAATGCATACACTGTTAGAGCTCTCCAGCTGAAAGAGGACGTCCACTTTCCATGCTTGTGGGTGGTATCTCCTTGTGCAGAATTTGTCCAGCTGATGATTGTGTGGAGAGGCAAAGAGGTCTATGTCCGGTCTCCCCCATGATTGTGTTATCTGATGGAAGATGTCTGGGTGCAGCATCCATTCGTGTGCATCCATGATGTTCCTGCTTAAGCTGTCTGCCAGTATATTGTCCTTTCCTGGTACAAACTGGGATTGCAGCTGTATATTGAGAGTCAGGGAAAGTTCCCATAGATTCATTGCCAGTCTGCAAAGAGGGTAGGAATGGGTGCCTCCTTGCTTGTTTATGTACCACATAACTGTAGTGTTGTCTGTCCTTATTAGCAGGTGGCCTTGATGTAGAAATAACTTGAAGGCCT
The DNA here is from genome assembly GCF_019279795.1 of Protopterus annectens. NCBI lineage: Eukaryota > Metazoa > Chordata > Ceratodontiformes > Protopteridae > Protopterus > Protopterus annectens. Next base: position 230,112,661 of record NC_056727.1, read on the forward strand.
CGATTGCATGCATCACTGCCAGCATTTCCTTTTGGTTTATGTGCATGCGTAGCTCTTTTTGTGACCATAGTCCTTGAATGCATCTTCCTTCCATGTGTGCTCCCCATCCGTGGTCTGAAGCGTCCGTTGTAATGGTTTGGCTGGCTATTGGTTTGCTGAAGGGCAAACCCCTGTTTGACTGGCTTGCTTGAGCCCACCACAGTAATTCCCTTTGAAGGCATGGGATGAGTGGTATCAAAGTTTCCACGCTGTGACTGTGCTGAGTCCATAAACTCTTTAGGTACCATTGGAGTTTCCTCATATGTAGCCTTGCTTGAGGGATCAGAAGAATGCAAGAAGCTATGTAACCCAGGGCCTGCAGGATTTTCCTTGCAGTCAGCTGAGTTTGTCTTGACAATTTTTTGAAGTAATCCGGTAGTTGGTTTTGTTTTTCTTCTGTGAGGAAAGCCATTTGGGTGGTTGTGTCTAGATCCGCACCCAGAAAAGTTATTCTTTGGGATGGTACAAGTCTTGACTTGTGAATGTTGACTGTATATCGTAAGGCCTGAAGAAGATAGATGGCATAATTCAAGTGTTTTACCAAAATTTGTTGGCTGTCCGCTTGTATAAGGCAGTCGTCCAGATACGGGTATATTTGCATCCCCTGAAGTCTGCAGTGTGCAATTACTGATGCCAGGCATTTCGTGAATACTCTGGACGCAGTAGATAAGCCAAAGGGCAATGCTGAGAATTGATAATGCTCTGAACCTGCAAGAAATCTGAGGTGTCTTCTGCAGCTTTGTCTGACAGGGACATGCAGGTATGCCTCCTTGAGGTCCAGAGTTACCAGCCAAGACCCCTTGCCCAGCATGGGAAGGAGTTGCTGTAGTCAGCATTTTGAATTTTGGCACAATGAGATAAGTATTTAGTGCAGACAAGTCGAGAATAGGCCTCCATTGCTTTTCTTTTCTTGGAACAAGGAAGAGTCTGAAATAAAATCCTTGGCCTTGTTCTGCGAGAGGAACCTTTTCTATTGCTTTCATTTTCATTAAGTTGGAGATTTGTTTCAAAGCCTCTGCCCTTTGATTTGGTGGCAGGTCTGGCATGCCTTTTCTTTTTGGTAGTGTGTGGAAATGGAACCTGTATCCTTTTGTCTATTATTTGTAGTGTCCATTTGTCCCTTGTAATAATGTGCCAATTTTCTGAAAATAAGGAAAGCTTTCCGCCCAAAGGTGCTTCCAATTGAGCCCTGGTTGGCGGTGTCAAAGTAAAGCCATTGAGTCTGTCCTTGTGCAGCAGTTGTAGGCCCTGCACTATCTCTCTGGTTGGGATGCTGCCATTGACGTCCTCTGTAGGAGCCTCTAGCTTGCCCTCTACCTCTGGCACGCCTGTTCTTGCCTCTCTGAAATCTGTCTGGAAAGGACCAGTTCTTGGAAGGCCAATTTCTGCTGAATCTTGGTGGCTGGACTTGCATAAAATCTTTGACTGTTTGTACAGATTTTGCCTTTTCTTCAAATTTCTTTAAGACCTCCTGAGCAGTGGAGCCAAATAACTTTTGCTTTTCCAGTGGAGCATCCAGAAGCTTTGTTTTAACATGGTCTGGCAGAGATTGTTCCTTCAGCCAAGCATGCCTACGTATGACTGCACCTGTCATAGCTGACCTACATGAAGCTTCCAATGCATCATGACCACACTGCAAGAAATGGTTGCTAACCTGTTGAGAGTTATGTACCAGATCCTGAAGTGATTTGCGATCTAGGAGTTCAGGTGAAGACAGCTTTTTATGCAATTCATCTAACAAATATTCTTGGTACTGTATCATATGAAATTGACAGTTTAAAGCCCTCATAGAAAGGGTAGCAGAAGTATACACTTTTTTACCCCATCGCTCTAAAGCCCTGGACTCCCTTTCAGAGGGGAGTGGATTTTTTGTAGTGACAGCTGCAACCCCTTTTTGGCCCTGGGAGATAGTTTCTGGATCAGCAGAGTGGGCCTTGTAAAGGAAAAGGATAGTTTCTGGATCAGCAGAGTGGGCCTTGTAAAGGAAAAGGTGGGATTCCGGGACCCTGTAGTACCTATCGGGTTTGGCAGAAGCCGGAGGGAGTGTGTGAGGGGTTGTGCTAGATTCAGAGTACACATCATCAATGACATTCAAAACAGGGGGAATAGCCAAAGGTCTATGCTGAGGCAAATGCAAAAAGGTCCTTAATCTCTTCCTGGAATCAGAGAATTCCTGGCCCTGCCATTGGAAATGCTCCCTCACAGTGTGCAGAGTTTCCCCAAAAGACAGTTCTTCAGGAAGGGAGGTCGAAGGGATAGATTCATCTGCATCTGAATCCTCGTAGGCCGGAAAAGCCTCCTCCTGGTAGTCCGAGAGAGCAGAGCCATCAGAGGCCTCATCTGAGGAGAGAGGATCAGAGGGCTCAACCCTGGGCCTTTTTTCTGTAGGAGGTTGAGAGCCCCTGTCCGGATGAGGCTGAGAGCCCCTAATTAATGAAATAAGGTCCTCTGCTAGACTAAGGATCTGAGAACCTGTAGTGGGTCCCTGAGGGATAACCCTGGGAGGCAAAGATTTTGAGTGTTTAGCAGCTTTAGCCCTACAGAATGCCTTAATAGACATGGATGCAGAAGGCCTGGCTGCACCACGTGCTGGTGTAGTTTTGTCTAAGGAAATGGTGTCGGAAGGTTCCTGGACACTAGATTCCAATGGAGATTCAACAGATACAGTAGTGGCCTCCGGAGCAGAGGTTGTTGGTTTCGGTGGACGGTAGTACCAAGGACTCTGTTTCAGCTGAGACAGAGACACTCGTGGTAGGCCTGGCCGTGGCTTCAGCCGAAACCGCGGTCCGCGTGTCTCGGTCCTTGTCCTTCTGTTTCTGTATTAAATGTGCAGTTGGAGTCTCCGACGGCATTTTGTAAGCAAAACTAGCCCCAAAATATTCCTCTGCAAACTCCGACCGACGTCTTAGAGTGCGTCGGTTGAAGGAAGCACAGGCGGAACAGGCCGAGACGTCGTGGTCTGGGCCTAGGCAAGGTAGGCAGTAAGAGTGGAAATCCTTATGAGGTATTTGTTTCCCACAAGTTAAGCAATTATTAATTTTATCTGACATCGGGTGAGGAAGAAAGAGTCCCCAATGGGGTACTTAGCTTTTGAAGTCTTCGGTTTAGCTGAATTATAGGAGCTGGCCGACCGGCACTTGTGAACTGCTTCTGCTTCGGGCACCACGCGGCAAGAAAGACAGAGGAAGATGGCGTCGGCTGACGCTTTTATACCCCAGGCACTCTGATGTCGGGGAAGGGGCGACATCAGCTGACGCCAGACCCAGACTTTGGAATCCGGCCGACCGAAGGGCTGCCTGAGGCAGGACAACCCATATGTGATGACTGCAGATGCATCCTTGAAGGACATCTGCTTCGGGCACCGCACGGCAAGAAAGACTGATGTAATGGCATCAGCTGCATGCTTTATATCCCTGACTATCTGACGTCATGGAAGAGACAGGAAACAGACCCAAGACTTTGATAATCATGTCGACTGAGGGCTACTGCAAGCAGATAACCCAAATGTGATGACTGCAACAGTGAAACACGAAGTACAGTTTTGTACCTACCATAAATGTAGATGTTAGAGTGTTCACCCTGCTGCAGTCATCACACTTGGGTTATCCTGCCGTCAGGCGATCCCGCAGTCGGCCTGAGTTCCAAAGTCTTGGTCCGGTGTCGGTTGCTGTCGCTTCTTCCCTGACGTCAGTGCGCCAGGGGCATAAAGAGGCATCCAACGCCATTTTCTTCAGTTTTTCTTGCCCCACAGGCACAAGCAAATACACCACAGAGGTTGTATAGGATAGAATGGTATAGATCTACATTTATGGTAGGTACAAAACTGTAATACGTTCATCGTGTTACCCTGCTGCAGTCATCACACTTGGGTTAAATCCCAAAGCTAAGGATGGGTGGTGGAGTTAAACAGAGTTAGAAGAAGCTAGTAGGCCCTGCAAAACCAGCTCTAGTCTTAGAAGATGGATGTAAGTGATAGTGTTTGGCGAAAGTGTGCACTGAACTCCAAGTTTTAGCTTCCAGAATATCCTTGGGCTGGCACTCCCCTGAGAAAGGCTGCTGATGTAGCTGTAGCCCTGATGGAGTGGGACCTAATGTTAGCAGGTACCGGTTTCCCATGATGCGTGTAGCAAAAACGTATGCAATGTCCTGTCCATTTTGAAATGGTCTGTTTTGAGATAGCTTTTCCCTGTGATCCTGCAGCATAGGCTACAAAGAGCTGGTCAGATTTTCTGAAAGCCTTAGTTTTATCCAAGTAGCAACGTAATTGCCTGTGAATGTCCAAAGAGTGCAGGAGTCTTTCTCCTTTGTTCTGGGGATCTGGGAAAAAGGTGGGAAAATGAATGGTTTGGTTTAGGGCCACACTGGATACCACCTTTGGCATAAAGGAAGGGTTAGTTCGTAGAGAGACTCTGTCTTGATGAAAAATGAGGAAAGGCTCCACTGCCATTAGTGCCTGTAGCTTGGAGACTCTTCTAGCTGAAGTTATTGCTAGTAGCAGGGCAGTTTTCCATGAAATAAAGTTTAAATCAGCTGAAAAAGCTGGTTCAAAGGGCGGACGTGTAAGCTTTTCCAGAAGAAAGTTGAGATCCCAAGTAGGTGTTGGTGCTCTCCTGGGCGGTCTTATGTTCTTAGCCCCTCCGAGTTACTGTCTTAGGAGTAGATGTGAAAATAAGAGGATCCGTGTTGTAATGAGCTGAAATTGCTGAGGCGTGGATCTTAATAGATGAAAAGGAAAGTCCTTTGTGCAACATCTCAGTTTAAATATTGTAGAATCTGAGGAATGTTTGGATCAAGGGGATTTTGGCCTTTAGCCTGGTTCCAGGCGCAAAATCTTTTCCATTTGTCTGAATAGGTTTTCCTGGTGCTGGGCCTCCTGGCCTCCAGAATGACATCCATAACAGCTTTGGATAAAGGTGTTGGCTGGTTGTTTAGGTAATTTGCCATGCAGCCAGGTTTAAAGTCTTGAGCTTTCTGTGTAGAATCGGATTGTCTCGCTGGGTGAGCAGGTGAGGAATTTGTGGTAAAATCCATGGTGGGCCGTGGGCCATGTTCCTTAGAATTGGACACCAGTGCTGGTGTGGCCAGTCTGGTGCAATGAGCATCATTTGTGGCCTCTCTAATCTGACTTTCAGCAATACCTTTGCTAAAAGAGGCAGTGGAGGAAAGGCATACACTGTTATTAATGTTTTCCAACTGAATGAGAGGGCGTCCACTTTCCAAGCTTGTGAATGGAATGTCCTTATGCAAAATTTTTGAAGTTGGCAGTTTTGGGGGTTGGCAAACAGATCTATGTCTGGGCGTCCCCATTTTTGAGTTCATTGCAAATACTTGTGGATCTAGTTTCCACTCGTGGGGATCCATGATGTTTCTGCTTAGGTCGCCTGCCAATGTGTTTTTCTTTCCTGGCAGGAATTGTGCTTGTAATTGAACTTGGTAAGACAGTGCTGTGTTCCACTAGGTCATTGCTTGCCTGCATAGAGGGTAGGAATGTGTGCCCCCTTGCTTGTTTATGTACCATATTACTATGGTATTGTCAGTCTTTATTATTAGTTGGCCTGGGTGTAAGAGGTCCTTGAAATAGGTTAGGGCATTCTGTACTGCTAGCATTTCTTTTTGATTGATATGCAGATGCCTTTGATCTGTAGTCCATTTGCCCTGAATGCACCATCCTGCCATGTGTGCTCCCCAGGCATAGTCCGATGCATCTGTTGTCATAGTTTGCCTGGCTGTGGGTAAGGTGAAAGGCTGACCCTTGTTGAGGTGACATGCCTGTGCCCACCATAGAACTCCTGTTGAAGGCAAGGAATGAGCGGTACCATTGTTTCCAAGCTGTGGTGAGTCCATACGCTTTTCAGGTACCATTGTAATTTCCTCATATGCAGTTTTGCAAATGGTATTAGTAGTATGCAAGATGCCATGAATCCCAAAGCCTGCAGAATTTTTCTTGCAGGGAGTTGGGTCTTTGTTGCCAATGTTTTGAAGTACTGAGTCAGCTGTTGCTTGTCTGGCATGAGATAAGCCATCTGGGCCATTGTATTCAAGCTGGCACACAGGAATATTATGTTTTGTGAGGGCACTAGTTTTGATTTCTTTTTGTTTACTGTGTACCCTAGGCAACTTAGCAGGTGTTTGAGAAATGCCAGATGCTTTAAAAGAATGTCCTTGCTTTCTGCTTGAATAAGGCAGTCGTCCAGGTATGGGTATATTTGAATTCCTCTTTGTCTGCAGTATGCAATTACTGGTGCCAGGCATTTTGTGAAGCCCCTGGGCACAGTAGGATAAGCCAAAGGGCAGTGCAGAGAATTGATAATGGGTTGAACCTGCAATGAGCGGCAGTATCTTCTGCAATTTTGTCTGAGAGGGACATGCAGATATGCCTCCTTGAGGTCCGTTACTAGCCAAGCATTCTTGCCCAGCATGGGAAGAAGCTGCTGTAGTGTTAGCATCTTGAATTTTGGTACTTGTAGAAAGGTGTTCAGAATTGAAAGATCCAGAATGGGTCTCCATGCTTTGTCTTTTCTTGGGACTAGAAAGAGTCTCTAGTAAAATCCTTGCCCTTGTTCCTGTGTAGGTACCTGTTGAATGGCTCTCATGTCCATGAGAGCTGTAATTTGTTTTTGTGCCTTTGCCCATTGATTTGGTGGCAGGTTTGGCATTCCTTTTATCCTTGGCAAGATATGAAAATGGAATCTGTATCCTTGTGAGACAATGTTTGGGACCCATTTGTCTTTTGTGATGAGGTGCCAGTTATCTGCAAAAAGTGCTAATTTTCCTCCCAAGGGAGCTGCCAAGAAAGATTTGCTTGGTAGTTTGAGGATTGAGTCATTGTGTTTGTCTTCCACTAGCTTGGGGCCTGTCTTCTCCTTTCTGGGTAGCAGTACCCCATTGGCGAGGTTGGTGAGGGCCTTGTGACTGACTTCTGCCCCTTGGGCGTCTGTATTTGCCCCTCTGTGATCTGTCCGAAGGTGGAAAGGACCAGTTTTTTGTTGGCCAATTTCTGCTGAAACGAGGGGGTTGTACCTGTAAAACAATCCTTGATCATCTGCACAGACTTTGCCTTATCCTCCATTTTCTTTAAAACCTGTTCTGCTTTGACACCAAATAATACATCCTGCTGTAAAGGTGCAGTCAATAATTTTGCTTTAACATGATCAGGTAGGGTTTTGTTCTTTTAACCAAGCATGTCTACGTATAACAGAGCCAGTAACAGCTGCTCTACAGGAAGCTTCCAATGAATCAAATCCACATTGTAAATTATGTTTGCCCACCTGTTCAGCTGCATGCAACAGATCCCTGCATTTCCCTGAATTCAGACTGTTCAGAATGTGTGCTCATTTTTTGTTTTAATTGAGACATTAGGAATTGCTGATATTTCAGCATGTGAAACTGACAATTTAATCCTCTGAGATTTAATAGCTGAGGTGTATATCTTTTTACCCCATCTATCTAGGGCTCTGGAATCCCTTTCAGAGGGTACAGGATTTTTAGCCACAGAAGCTTTAGCCCCTTTGGGACTCTGGGAAATTGTTTCTGGGTCAGCCACAGGGCTTTTATAAAGGAATCTGTGAGAGTCAGGTACTCTGTAGCACCTGTCTGGTTTGGCTGGAGCAGGAGGTAGAGTCTGGATTTAGACTAGACTCCAAGTAAACATCATCCACACTGTCTAAAACTGGAGGGATAGCAAGTGGTCTGTACTGGGGTAGTAAAAGGAACTCTCGGGAGCCTTTTCTTAGAATCAGAGTAGTCCTGGCCTTCCCAGTGGAAATGTTCCCTCATGGTATGTAAATTTCCAAAGGAGTAGTCTTCAGGGGGAGATGCTGAGGGAATAGAGTCTTCAGCATCAGCGTCTTCATAGGTTCATAGGTTCATACTAGGCTATCTGCCCTAGGGCATTTATAAGCCTAGCCAGAATGTGTTTGGCTTTCGCCACCCATTTTAAATTTATTTTGCTATGCCCTTTTTCAAGGTTAATATTCTGTGCCTCTGTCTAACTGTGAGACAGAAGTGATACCCAGGGTAAACCTACGATCCCCCATCCACTCATCAAGATTCCTCTTGAAGAGAGTCAATGAGGGACTCTGCCTAACCTGGACTGGGATTTTATTCCAGAGTGAAGGGAGCCTCTGGGTTATGAATTCGTCCCTCCAGCATGTCCTATTTATTTCAGTGCTGAGGTTCAAGTCTCTTGAGCGCGTAGCTCGATGGGATTTGGATTTTCTGAGGTGCAGCATGTCCATTAATTCCGGGTTGGACATGGCTTTATATGTCAGGCACAGATCGCCTCTAAACAGGCGGTATGCCACTGAGTAGAGCTGGAGTTTCTTTAACCAGGCAGCATATGGCATCTGTTTGAGCCCTTTGATCCTCTTGGGGAGGTACTTTTGGGGTCTTTCCAGTTGCTGCAGGTGTCTGGTAAGGTACATCCCAAAAGGGGCATTGTACTCAATATTATGGGCCTGATGAGGGATGAGTAAAGAGGCACGATGACCTCCCCTGATCTAGATGTGAATCCCTTCATGATTAGGTGGGCTATATAAAATGTTTTTCTAACCACTTTGGCCACATGGTTGTCAAATGAGAGATTGCTATCAACTTGGGTCCCCAGGTCCCTAATTACTTCTTCTGTACTTAATGGATTACCACCTATGTGGTTAATTTGTGGGCACTTTGTTTTTGCCAAAGGGGATGACTATACACTTTTTGGCATTTAGCTTGAGGCCATGGCTCTGGCACCAGTTGACTGTTTCTATGAGGCCCTTTTGGAGGATGCTTGCGTCGGCTGGAGAGTCGATTATGGCGCCCAGTTTGCAGTCATCTGCGAACTTGGTCAGCCACAGTCCTTCTGTGTTGGCCTGTACCTCCGAGAAATATATACCGAACGAGAGGTCCCAGGACTGAGCCTTGTGGGACACCACTTGTAACTGGTTTGGAGTCTGACATGGCTCCAGCAATTCTAACCATGTGGGTTCTGTCCTTGAGCCAGTTTGCAATCCATCTAGTGACATAGGGGTTTATATTTAAGCTGGTGAGCTTATCTATAATGCCCGAGTGGGATATTGTATCGAAGGCTTTTGCGAGGTCCAGGTAGGCTGTGTGGACCACCTTCCCCTCGTCAATGGCCTTGGTGACTTGTTTCAAAGAAATCAACCAGGTTTAAGAGGCAGGATCTGCCCTTAAAGTCGAACTGGGTAGGATCCAGTGTCTGTAGGTCCCCAATATCTTTATTTATGAGGTCCATGATGATCCTTTCCATAGCTTTGCAGACCAAGCTAGTCAGGCTTATGGGGCGATAGTTTCCAGGATCCGCTGAGGCACCACCTTTATGGAGAGGGACCACTGTTGCTGTACGCCACTCTTTGGGCACATATCCTGTAGTAAGGCTGAGATTGAACAGTAGTTTTATGTTTGGGTTTAGCTCTTCTTGGAGTTCATGTAGGGCGCAGCCAGGGACACCGTCTGGTCCCATTGATGCTGTGTTTTTTTTTGGAGAGGGCGGCTCTTAACTGAGCATCTGAGATGTCAGGGGGCAGCACTCTGCTGGGATAGATATTTGCCCTTTTGGTGGGGAGTTTGCTGAACCTGTCAGCTAGGATGTTGGCAATGTCTGTGGGTTCAGTGTATTTTTTGTCATTTTGGACTAATTCTGAGCATATCTGGGAATTACCACCCAGGTTCCTAACATAACTAAAGAAAGCCTTGTGATCATCCTTAGTGTCCTGTGCAATTTTTCTCTCGAAGCTGGCCTTACACAATTTTATGAGTACCCGTAGTTTTTTGCTAATACTGATCAGTGATGCCTTCCCTTTTTGGGATTTTGATCTATCATTTAGTAGCTTCCGCCTTCTATTGTATAGTTTGTTTATGGCTGGGGTCCACCAGACAGGACGTCTGCCTTTGGAGGATTGGGTCTTGGTTTTATTTGGGATCGCATGATCCATGCATTCCTGAAGGTGTTCATAGAATGCGTTTATAAAGGATTCTGCGGTCTGGGCCGTATTTTCCACAGGCCCGGGGGCTTTGAAGGATTTCACCTCGGTTTTGAGGAGTGTGAAATTTGCTTTAGAGAAGTTTTCACTGTGGTTTTCTGGGCAGGGGGTGGGGTCGGGATGTGAATATCCAGTGAGATTAGTTTATGGTCTGATCTTACCAGTGAGGGATACACTTCTGGTCTGGAGCATAGAGTCCCCATGTTGGTGATGATCAGGTCCAGTATGTTTTCCCCTCTTGTGGGAGTGGTAACAAGTTGTTCCATAGCATTTGAGTTTATAAATTCTAGGAACCTTTGGGCTAGGGTGTTGGAGCTAGAGTAATGCTCCCAGTCTATGTTTGGGTAGTTGAAGTCGCCCAATATAATGGTGTTTGGAGAGACCTTCATATTTTCCAGTGTGCTCAGAAAGGCCGAGTGGGGTTCCTGGGTTTGGGAGGGTGGTCTGTAGCAGGCTATAAACTGGAAGGCAGTTTTAACCACTGTTAGTTGCACATGGATAGTCTCTGATGCTTAGGCTGCCACCAACCTGGAGGTGTGGGTATCTTTGATGAATATCGATACTCCCCCTCCTTTTGTGGTTCGGTCCAAGTTTTGGGGCCAAAAAGCATGGTACGAGGTATAACCTGGTAGTGCTGGGGTGCTCTCGGGAGCCCTGAACCAGGTTTCTGTTACTGCACAGATATCAATGTTCTCCATGCTAAGAAGAGTTCCGAGTGATTGCATCTTGAGGTTTAGACTTCTGGCGTCGAGTAGCATTACTCGGTTTCTTATCCCTTGTGATACCTATGGAGGTGGGTTTGTCTTTTTGAGCCTTGCCTAAAAAAGGCACTATGGGGGTAGCAAGAGCCTTTGCCAATATCTGAAAGCCCAGGGGTGACGGGTGCAAGCCGTCCCTAGCGAAGCATTGTGGCTTGTCGAGCATATCATCCCAAGCTGACAGGCATTGGATCCCCTTTGAATGACACCAGTACTTAAGCCAACTGTTGAAATTGATCATCTTGTCTTCATATTGTGGCATTATTCTTGGTGAGGGTAAGATGCTACTCAAGGTCAGGTTCATACCGGCCTGGGCTACATGCTCAGAGAGCTCCTTCATGTCTCTTTTCATGTAGTCCAGGGAGGTACGTCTCAGGTCATTCACACCAGCATGGACAATGAGTCATATTTGTACTTGCCTTGGAGTGACCTGAGTGCTTGTGTTATGTGGCGGATCCTAGCGCCCGACAGGCTGCTCACCGTGACCTTCTCCTTATTCAGCCTGGTGAGCGGGACGTCAGTGTGCCTGACGATAGAGTCACCTATTACAAGTGTATCAGGTGTGTTGTTTAGTCTTAAGGGCTGTGACTGTTCGGCACACTGGCTTTGTGAGATGTGTTGCACGTGTTTTGTTTTGGGGTAGCGGTTGCTTGGGTGTCTGCTTTGGAGGTCTCTGCTGCTTAGGCAGATCTTTATTTAGAGCCTCTGAGTATGTTTTTGTGTGATTATGTGTTTGATTTGCTGTCGTGGTAGGTCTATGTGAGACTGGAATTGTAGTGAGTGTGGTTTCCTTCTCCTCCTGACTGCTTATGCCAGTACTGAGTTGAGAGTGCTTAGCCTCCAGTTTGGCTATATGGTTGCATCTCTCACATGTGTTGGAATTTGCTGGGAGGAGGAGAGGGTTGTCTGTGTACATGAGGCAGTTGTAACATTGCATCAAGATTCCCAGATTCACCAGCTGGACCGGAGAGGAGATTGACAACTGACCTTTGGACATGCTAGAATAATATTGGGAATTCCTTAATTGAAAACAAGGGCCAGTGGGGAGTGAGGGTGTAGTGCTTTTAATTTTTAGTGCTGACTTATATAATTGCTTTAGTGAGCAAGTGCCAGGTAACTTAAGTGCAATGTGTTACAGGTAAGTTAAATGCAAAAATGACAAACAGTAACTTTCTTTCAAGTGAAACAAGGAAATAAGTACAGCAAGCAATGCAGGTATCACTAGTGATCCACAGAAGCGCTGAGAAGCCGCTTATTAGGTGGAATTAGCGTTCCAGGGAAATAACAAGCAAACAAACAAGCATATAAACAAAGCTAGATTCAGCAGGCCTGGATCTAGTCTATGCTACAGCAAATAAGGTGTACCAATTTCAGTAAGATACAGTTCAAATATTCAGGCACTATAAATCTTTAACCAGAAATTCGCAGCTCAGAAGGGCAGAAGTCCAGCCTCTTCTCCCACAAGATTGCAGACCACGAACCTTCTTAATGTAAAACAACTGGTCTGAAGCCCAAGTGCTTAATCCAAAAGACTTAGAATGATAGCTACACTTCAATCAAGTTACTACCAAGCAGTAATAAATACAACTGAATACTTTAGAGAATGCCTGGATTAGTGCTCAAGTTACACAAACAAAGCTAGATCCAGCAGGCCCGAATCCAGTCTATGCCACAGCAAACAAGGCGCACCAACTTCAGTAAGAAGCAGTTCAGATATGCATGCACTATAAGCTTTTAACCAGAAATTCCCAGCTCAGAAGGGCAGAGTCCAGCCTCTCCTCCCACAAGAGTGCAGACCACGAACCCTCTTAATGTAAAATAACTGGCCTGAAAGCCCAAGTGCTTAAACCAGAATTAATACACTCTTAGAATAACAGACACTGAGCCCTCAATCAGCAGTTCCCAACCTAAAAGGATGTAAGCTACCTGTTCTGCCACTACAGTGCAGACCACAAACCCTCTCAGTGCAAAACTGGTCCGAAGCCCAAGTGTTTAAACCAAAAGGCTTAGAATGAGTTACACCAAGCAGTAATAAATACAATTGAGTACTTTTAAGATGTAAAAGTAAAATAAAGTAGGTAGAAACACAAGTACAGTAAAAGCAGATGAATTTTTTTTTTTTCTGAACAAGTGCTGAGATCAAAGAAACAGATTTGAGTGATGAAACTAGAAAACTTTTAGTTATGCACTTACCATAACTTTGGATGTATGGGATCCATCTCGCCTACATTCATGACAGATGGGTTCGGAGCCGATCCATCGGCTCCGACTCGGCAACTTATATACTAGCACGAAGTCTCTCATTGGCTGGGCTATACCCTATCCCAGGATGCACTACACCTGCTTCCCCAGATCTTGTTTGTTCGCTTTCATACACCCATGTAAACACAGAGACACTATAAGTCACTATAACCAACTAAAGTTCTTCAAGAAAGAACGCCAAGAAAAAAGTGACTACAGCTCCTCTAAATCCAAAAAGGCAGGGGGAAGGAGGGTGGGTACTTATGAATGTAGGCGAGATGGATCCCATACATCCAAAGTTATGGTAAGTACATAACTAAAAGATGTAATGGGATCCTATCTCGCCTACATTCATGACAGATGGGACAGCGTCCCTAGCACCTACATCCCGGGTGGCTCATTGGAACACACTCCTGAGAACCGTGGAACCAAAGGAAGCTCTGCCTCGAGAAACCACATCCAATTTGTAATGAGAAATAAAAGTGTGCGGAGAAGTCCAGGTTGCCGCAGCACAAATATCATCAAAGGATAACTTGGAGTGAAAAGCTACAAGTAGCCATTGCCCTGGTAGAATGAGCCTTGACTGGAAAGGGGAGATCTTTTTTGGCCTGTGAATAAACAAAAGTGATACAATCTTTAATCCATTTTGATATGGAGGCTTTTGATACTGGTTGACCCAATTTGTTCGCTGCAAAAGAGACAAAATTGATTTGATTTTCGCGTTTGAGCGGTTCTATCCAAATAAAAACGTAACTGTCTATGTACGTCCAATTGATGCAAAGTATATTCTGCGTTATTAGAAAATTCTGGGAAAAACACAGGGAGTTCTATGGTTTGTTGCAAACAGAAAGAAGAGGCCACCTTTGGAATAAATGCAGGGTTCAATTTCAATGAAACTCTAGGTTTGTGAAAAATCAAATAGGGAGGATCAGAACAGAGAGCTTGAAGTTCTGAAACTCGTCTAGCAGATGTTATGGCTACTAAAAAGGCTGTTTTCCAAGACAGAAATTTTAAATCAGAAGTAGCAGCTGGCTCGAAAGGACGGGCAGTTAGGGCAGCAAGAACCATATTCAAATCCCAAGGAGGAACAGGATGAGATAAAGGGGCCTAAGGAGCCAAGCCCCTTTAAGGAACGCCTTACAAAGTTTGTGAGACATCAATGAAGGTTCAAATGAAGCATGAAAATTAGAGATTGCCGCTAGCTGAACCTTAATGGTAGAAACTGAAGATCCCGCCTGAAACAGGAAGGCCAGAAAATTCAGAACCTCCGATACTGGAGCAGTGAGAGGATCAATACCGTTCTTGAGCCCAGAAGGCAAACCTTTTCCATTTACTGGAATAAAGTTTGATGGTGGAAGGTTTATGGGAAGAAGACAGAATGTGGACCACATCCGGCGAGAGAGCATTATCTCGGACTAAGGATGGAAGTGGAGTAACCATGCTGCCAACTTCAGGGACCTGAGAGACGGCTGAAGCCGTCCTGACTGATGAGTCAACAGGTCTGGCACGGATCCAGAAACCATGGACCTTCTATCGCATGCCTCTGTAGGAAAGGGAACCAAACTTGACGAGGCCAGTGCGGGCAATCAGAATCATCTCGCTCTCCATGTAAATGGCCTTCTGTATCACCCTCGGTAGGAGGGAACGGAGGAAGGCGAGAGAAGACCGGAGGGCCAACTGTGGGTCAGAGCGTCCCTGGGAATCTGTCCCTGGGAAGGGAACAGTGTGAAGAACTCTGTGCATTTCGCATTGTGGGGGCTGGCAAACAGATCGCAGCAAGGAAGACCCCATCTGTCGAAGATTTTCGCCGCTATACTCTGATTGAGGGACCACTCGTGGGGCAAGAGAATGGTCCTGCTTAATCTGTCCGCAATCACATTGGACTTCCCCGGTATGTGCGTTGCCATTAGAAAGCGGTTGGTAGTTACCGCCCAGTGCCAAAGTCTCATGGCTTCTCTGCATAGTGGGTAAGACCTGGTACCCCCTTGCTTGTTTATGTACCATACTACCGACATGTTGTCGGATAGGATCATAATTGGGCCCTGGGAGAGCGTGATGGAGAGCTTGGAGTACCAATAGTACCGCTCTCATCTCCAGGACATTGATATGCAAATGTGTTTCCTGGATCTGCCATGTGCCTTGGACCGACCTGTCCAGGTAATGACCCCCCCACCCTACCTGGGAGGCGTCCGTGGTCACAGTGGCAACGGGACGTTGAGGAATAAATGATCGCCCTTGGTCGAGATTTGACTGCAGAAGCCACCAACGCAGATCTCGACGGCAACTTTCCGTTATTATGATTAAGTGGTTCAAGGGCAGTTCCTGATAAGACCATTGAACCGACAGTAGCCATTGTAGAATTGCATGTGAAGTCTGGCCAAGGGAACTAGAAGTATAGTCGCCATCGAGCCCAACAGTTGTAGAATCCGATGGGCGGGGCTCTTTGTAAGTGAAGGCAGGATTTGATTTGATCTTGTAAGATCTGAATTCTTGCTGCCGGCAAAAGGCGCATTCTTTTGTGTCTAAGTCTGCCTATGAAAGTAATACGCTGAGAAGGCTGTAGTACAGATTTTTGCAAATTGAATGTGATCCCCAAAAACGGCCCAAGGTGAATGTGGCTCTGAGCGCTTGAAGAAGTAGATGCTCGGAGGTGGCTGTAAGGAGCCAGTCGTCTAGATAAGGAAACACCTGGAATCCCAGACTTCTCAGGTGAGCAGTTACCACTGCCAGACACTTGGTGAACACCCTGGGGGCTGTGGTGAGACCAAAGGGCAGTGCTCGAATTGGAAATGACTGGCTCCGAGGCGAGCGTAAATGTCTCCTGGACTCTTGAGCTATGGGAATATGATAGTAAGCGTCCTGGAGATCTACTGAGCACATCCATGCATCTTTTCCAGCAAAGGAAGAATAGATTGAAGAGTGACCATTGAATTTGGACTTCTTGAAAGCGATTCAATGCACTGAGGTCCAAAATGGGCCTGAAGTCCCCTGTCTTTTGGCACCAAAAATAATTTTGAGTAAGTTCCTGATCCGATCTGGTCGGTGGGGACAGGCTGGATGGCTCTTTTTCTAGCAGCTTTGAAATTTCTAATGCTGCCTGATCCCGCTGACTGGGTGGCACGTCCGGGATTTCCCTTAAAGAAAGGGGGTTTGCTGAAAGGGATGACATATCCTCCGGTGATAATGCGGCACCCACTGATCGCTTGTAATGGATTCCCAAGCTTGTGGATGCGCCATAGCGACCCCGACTGGCTCGGAGTTGCACAGTCGGGCAACCACTCAGGAACGCTGGTTGTATGAAGAACCACGAAGGAATCGCGGTCTCCAGAGTTACGGGGCCTCTGCCACCTCTGGGCGGCGTCTTCCAAATCCCTGCCTCTGGAGGGGGAATCACTGGGTGGAGTAGAGAAAGACTTTTGGGATTTTTTGAACCACATTTTCCCTCCTCTCCCAGCCTTGGGATAAGGCCTGGAAGGAGCGGAATAACGGGCCCCAACGGCAGTCAAAGTCTTGCCCTCCTGCTCGCACCGAGTTAGCGTGTCCTTCACCTTGGGTCCAAACAAAGATGACCCATCAAAGGGGGCGTTGGCGAAGGAAGACTTTAAGGCCTCCGTAAACGAACACAAGCGTAACCAGGCTTGTCTCCTAAGGGCAACGCCTGTTCCCGCTGCTCTACTCGCCCCCTCGGCCGCATACGAGATGAGCCTCATGGACAAGTTAACAATAGAAGAAAGAGTGATCATCTGTGCGCCAACCGTCGAGGCCAGCGCTTCAGGTAGATTACCAACAAGGGAGTCATTTAGCTCTTTGAGAAGATCCCTTTGGAGCCTCGTAAAATGACATAAATAATTCAGCGACCGTAAGGTAAAGGCCGCTGAGGACAGGGTACCTATCCATACTCCTAGAATCCTTATTAGGAGGATGAATAGACGTCGAAGCCTCTGCCACGTCCTGCTGTGTGGCAGAAGCCACCACCAAAGCATCTACCGGTACTCCCTTAGTGAGAAATTCTTTCTGGGGGGGAGCTGACAAGAATTTGTTAGGCCTCGCAGGCACCGGTTCCACGGAATCAGGGTGTTCCCACACCCTTCGAGAAACCACATCAAGGAGTTCATCAAAGGGCGGAGACACCCAGGAGGCAGAGGGCTGGGCTCCAAAGGCCTTGAGGAAGACTGACTCCTCAGTTGAAGGGTTTTGGCTTGCCAGTCACCTCTCTGTCTCAGAATCTCCAAGATATCTGAGAAGGAGATATCATCCGAAGATGATTTGGGGGACCCTTCAGCGTCATCGAGGTCAGTATCCGATGTGATAGACTCATCTTGGGAGTCTACGTGCTTCCTCTTGCACAATTTCTTCCGTGGAGGTTCGTCCGGCGGTTGACGGACCACCGAAGAAGGGAACCCCCGATTGGGGTATCCTCAGGCCCTGGAGCCCCGCTGCCGGGGGGCTGCAACGCAACAGAGGCACCAGTCTCCAAATCTAGGGACGGTGAGGTAGAGTCTAGTTGAACCGGCAAGGGCATGGCCAGCGCGCTCCTCATGGCCTCAAAGGCCGGACCTCCAGAATCCAAGGAAGTCACTGGCCTAGAGGCCACGATGGCACTAGGAATTCCAGCAGCCGATGCTCCGAGGGGAAGACTAGGCACCGAAGCACCTAATCCCAAAGTATTCCCCTCGGGCCCGGCTGTAGAGGTCGCAGTGCCAAACCCTGAACCGGAAGACAGGGTAGGAAGAATGGTCGGAGCCGAAAGGCCTGATAGGGGTCTCTGCTCCGACCGTATGGCTCCACATTGCTCCACCACCACCGGCTCCAACAACTCAGAAGAGGTTGGAGGAGGAATCAAGAGTGTAGGAGGGGGGATCGGCTCCGAAGCAAACTGTGCTGGAGCCGAGACCATTTTAGCAAATACTGGAGATTGGAAGAGCCTCTGTAAAACCCTATCCAGGTCCGAATCCGATAGTCTCGAGGATTTAGAGGAGGTAGACACTTGAGAAGACTTTCCTCTCGGCTCCGATGGAGAAGGGGACCGGCTCCGAAACGGCTCCAATACTGTCGGCACCGACTCCACCAACTCATGGATCACTATCGGCGCCGAAGAAGCCTTTTTCTTCGGAGCCGAGGGGGAAGAGTCTGAGCTGCACACTTCCACCGGCTCGAAGCCATTGGAGCCGATGGAGGTGATTCACCTCGATACTCCAACTTGCGGCTCCGGCCAATGGAACCGGGTAGGAGGTATCGAGGCAGACTCGACACTCGGCCCAAGTCAGTGGAGCCGAGGAAGAAGAGGTCAACTTTTTCTTTTTAGAAGTCGGCTCCGACGGACTTGTCGGAGCCGACGATCTTTTCTTTTTGGAAGCAACAGGAGGATTCAAAGCTTCCATAAAGGAGGGTTTAATAAGCCCTTTTAAAATGAGCTTGTTCTTACGCTCTTGAAGAACTCTAGCAGAAAAGGCATGACATACGCTACAAGTCTCTTGTAAATGTTTCGGCCCCAAACAATAAACACAAATAGAATGGCTGTCTGTTATGGACATTTTATAACTGCACCGAGTGCATTTTTTAAACCCTGACTTCTGTTCTTTAGACATAATACAGGTAGCTAAAGAAATAGAGTTTACCACAAAATAAGCACTATAAGAAAAATAGCCAACTGAAAAGCGAGACACAGTAGAATTTACCTCACAAACAACTGACAAAATACCAGGCCAAAGCCCTCTAATTTAAACGGGCTTGGCCGTAGGTACAAAAACACAAAGGAATTAAATTAATAGTAGAAAAAGCCTTTTAACTAAAACAACACTAGGATAGGGCAAGGGCCCTCTAACTTAAACGGCCTTGCCCGACAACAAAAAGAACAAGTACCAGACAACACTTAGCACTCAAACTTTCAAAAATAGGATAAAGAAGCTGTTAAAACAGCTGTTTGGTTAATATCTGACAAGAAACCCCAAGGTCAAAGACCAATAAAGGTAAAGATAAATCACTTAGCTCCAGCCAAGTCGAGACCACGTCCAGCTAGTAAAGCGGCAAACGAGATCTGGGGAAGCAGGTGTAGTGCATCCTGGGATAGGGTATAGCCCAGCCAATGAGAGACTTTGTGCTAGTATATAAGTTGCCGAGTCGGAGCCGATGGATCGGCTCCGAACCCATCTGTCATGAATGTAGGCGAGATAGGATCCCATTACATCTGGCTAGTTATAAGAAAAAAAAACTAAGCTAGAAGGCTTACCTCCAACACAGAAGGGCTTGGGGGCTCAGAAGCCTACAAATAGTCTATACCACTTAACAGGAAAGGCAGGAAACGAGCTTAAATTTTTTATTCGGTTTCCCAGATGCTCTCTTTGTACACAGTAGGAGTGCCTGAAATCAGAACATGATCTCACTGCACTCAGTTGAGTGAGCAAATGAGATGGGCCCAGAAGGAGTATCCAAACACAAATTTACAAGAGGGGTGGGTAGTTTCAAGGCCACTAAGATTAACACCAAAACAAAAAGAGGGAGAGTAGGTGGGACTAACTGAAGAGCATAGTCAAAACTTCCAGTTCAGTTAATATTCCTGCAACACACAGTTAAAATCAATTTAAATACTGTATTTTTTTTTTAAAAAAAGTGCAGATAAAGGTACTTAACTTCTCTTATATGTCCAGTTGAATACAGCAAGTGCTTAGCCGGCCAAAGTTGCCCTCCATGGTATGGAGAGCTTTCTACATGGCTCACTTCATTTCATTCGTGACGGTATTTCTTCCAGGAACAAGAAAGTCATAACTTCCCTGTACTCCTCCCTCATGAAGTAGAACACCCCTTTTGACGCGTACCTCGCAAAGCATACACAGCAGCTGGAGAGACCAGAGGTTCTTGACCAGGAGAATCCAGAGCTTCAAAAATCTCCTACACGAATAGGCTAAAAGCCTTGTCCCCTCTACTCAGTCTCATGCAGACTCCTCAGAGATGATCTATGGCTGGCATACAGAGCAATCTCGGACCCCACCATGATGAAATTGCTGCATATCTGCAAGCCAAACTCCAGTCACGTGACCCAGAAGTAAAAACTCAACTTGGTCTGCAACATCGATGGCACTTACTGGTGGGACAGTCTCCCAGAGACTGCCCCATCTGTGGAATACACTCCCTCTCCACGTCAAGCAGAATACTTCAATTATCACTCTAAGAGGAACCTGGATGACTGGATAGGAAATAGAAAATACACCCCTGGCATTCCACCAGTGGCCTTGCTGGACAGGGACATCGGGTGCTGACTTTTGGGAACATGAGCTAATTTATTGGCTAGGCTTATAAGGTCATGGCCAGTAGGCTAGCAATTTGTTGTGAGCCTATGAACACCAAGGGATCTCTCTTCTGAAACCCCCCCAGCACTGGGATTTCAAAAGACAAAAGGAATTTAGGACTGTGACCAAAGGATCTTCAGATACCATTGCAACTTATGTAGAGAGAATCATACATGCTAGAAGACCCAAAATCCCGAGGTTTTCCCCTTGCAGTGACTGTAGTTAAGTGGATAACCTTTGAAACAGATCTAGATATAGATCTATTTTTTTCCTGCTGTAGAAATTCTCTTTCAATTCAATGTTTAGTTGAAACCCCAGATACACAATCCTGTGTGAAACAGTCATAAGACTTTTACACAAGCTGGGATTCCAACAGAACACTGAAGAACTCTCTCATCCAAGTGACAGATTCTTCTGCAAAAATAAGCAAGTCGTCTAAACATGGAAAAATGAGTCTACTGTGCAGCCTACCATGAGCGATAACTGGAGCTAGACACTTTATGAACACTCTTAGTGCAGTGGATAGTCCAAAGGATAAAACAGAGAACTGAAAAGGTTGTGTGTCCGGATCACATTAAAGGAACACTCCGGGCTCTAACACAAATTAACTCAACCCTGAGTCTTTCTTTCCCTGCAAACTCATCCCAGCCATCATCAGTTACCAGAACACAACAAAAAGTTTTCCCGTCTACATTTCTGCCTTTTCCTAGCGTAGGGCAGGAAAGCCCATCCCCCATTCTTTGGTATCGCATGCTTTCTGTCCGAGTTGGTCTGCACCTTCCTGACGTACCTTTGACACAATCAAATCAGTAGTCCCGTCTCGTGCTGATCCTCCCACACTGTGACATCAACATTATGCAGACTGGCCCATGTAGCAGTTGCTATAAAGTTCAGCAAAAAGTACAGTTTTGTACCTACCATAAATGTAGATGTTCGAGGATCCCCATTGCTGCAGTCCTTACTATTGGGTATAGTCCGCCGTCCAGTCGGCCCGAATACCAGAGTATAAGGCTGACGTCGGTCAGGGCGCATTAGACTGACGTCAGTACGTCAGGGTACTAATGCGCATGACCGACGTCATATCCTCAGTCTTTTCTTGCCCCAGATGTCAGAAGACCCTAAAAAGACAAGGCCCAAAATACCTGCACCAAAAATATGTACAATATATACAAGAATATATACAAAAATATAAGCATGTAACCTCACCTACACAACCACCCCTAAACACAGAGGGAAGGAGGGAGGGTAAATTGGACTGCAGCAATGGGGATCCTCGAACATCTACATTTATGGTAGGTACAAAACTGTACTATGTTCTTCGTTCCCCATTGCTGCAGTCCTTACTATTGGGTAGAATCCCAAAGCAGAGGTAAGGGAGGCTGGCAAATCATAAAGAAGCAGGAGCTGACAACATGCCTTGCAAAACAGCTGTGGCAAAACCAGCCCTAGACTTAGAGTAGATAGGAAGGTGATAATGCTTAGAGAAAGTATGCACTGAACTCCAAGTAGCTGCTTCCAAAATATCCTTAGTTGCCACCCCTTAGAAATGCTGTTGAAGTGGCAGTAGCCCTAGTGGAATGAGGCCTAATCCCAGCTGGAATCTCCTTGCCATGATGGGAATAACAAAATGCAATGCAAAAGCCAATCCACCTAGAAATAGTTTGTTTTGACATAGGCTTGCCCTGTGAACTCAAAGCAAAAGAAACAAACAACTGCTGAGACTGCCTGAAATCCTTAGTCCTGCTTAAATAATAACGCAATTGCCTGTGTACATCTAAAGTGTGCAAAATCTTTTCCCCTTTATTTTGGGGGTCTGCATAAAAAGTAGGCAAATGAATAGTTTGGTTTAAAGCCACACTAGAAACCACCTTAGGCATAAAGGAAGGATTAGTACGTAATGATACCCTATCCTTATGGAAAATCAAAAGGGCACTACTGCCATAAGGGCCTGCAACTCAGACACCCTTCTTGCAGAAGTAATAGCCAACAGAAAAGCAGTCTTCCATGACAAGTATTTCAATTCAGCAGTAGCCGCAGGCTCAAAAGGTTGTAGAGTAAGTTTTTCCAACACAAAATTGAGATCCCAAGCAGGAGTAGGAGCTCTACGGGGGTCTTATATTCTTTGCCCCTCTAAGAAACTGCTTGAACAAAGGATGCGAAAACAATGGTGGATCACAATCATAGTGAGCTGAAATTGCTGCAGCATGAATCTTAATGGAAGAGAAGGACAAACCTTTGTCCAATAACTCAGTAAGATATTGAAGAGCCACACTCAAATTAGGCTCAGAAATCTCCAAATTCTTTGCTGTACTCCAAAATAAAAATCTCTTCCATTTTTCTGCGTACACTTTCCTTGTACTAGGTCTTCTAGCTTCCATAATCACATTTAAAACTTGTTGAGGAAGTTGAGACCTGCTGTGTCTCAACACAGAATATGCCAGGCTGTTAGATGAAGAGAGTGAAGCTTGACATTGAGCAGATGACCGTCCTTCTGAGATAACAGATGAGGAATCAGAGGTAAAGGCCATGGAGGCTTCTTTACCAGACTCCGTAGTAGTGGGTACCAGTGTTGCTGAGGCCAATCTGGAGCTATCAAAATCATCCTTGGCCTGTCTTGTCTGACCTTTAATAGTACCTTTGGAAGAAGAGGTAGAGGTGGAAAGGCATACACATGAAGGTTTTTCCAACTGAAAGACAGAGCATCCACTTTCCAAGCTGTGTGATGAAACCCCTTTGTGCAATACTTTGGCAGCTGGTGGTTTAGTGGAGAAGCGAACAGATCTATGTCTGGAGTTCCCCATGACACTGTCAATCTCTGAAATACATGAAGATCCAGTTTCCACTCGTGGGGATCCATGATTTGTCTGCTTAACACATCTGCTAAGGAGTTCTGTGCTCCTGGCAGAAACCTTGCCTGAAGAGTAAGTTGCAAGCTTAGCGCAGTCTCCCATAAAATCATTGCTTGCCTGCATAGAGGATAAGAATGTGTTCCCGCTTGCTTGTTGATGTACCACATGACAGTTGTGTTGTCTGTTAGAATCAACACCTGCCCTGGAAGAAGTAACTCCTTGAAAGCCATTAATGCAAACTGGACTGCTAACATCTCCTTCATGTTGATATGTAGATGCTGTAGTCTGGCAGGCCACTTGTCTTGTATCCACTTTCCATTTAGATGAGCTCCCCAAGCAATGTCCGAGGCATCTGTCGTTAAAATCTGACTCGCCTCTGGCCGGGTCACAGAGAGTCCCTTGTTTAGGTGACATTCCTGAGCCCACCACAAAAATTCTTTTTGAAGGCAAGGTATTATTTGAATGACAGTGTCCAAATCCTGGCAGTGCTGTGTCCATACATTTTGAGATACCATTGTAGCTTCCTCATATGCAGTTTGGCATTGGGAAGCACCAGAATACAAGATGCCATGAACCCTAATGCTTGAAGGACTGTCCTTGCAGTCAGCACGGACTGATGAGATAGTTGATGGAAGTAAAGTGATAGACTCTTTTGTTTGTCCGGGGTTAAAAAGGCCATCTGGGCTGCTGTATTCAGTCTCACACCCAGAAAGCACATGTCTTGAGAGGGTACTAGACTGGACTTTATTTCGCTCACAGAATACCCTAGGCATCTTAGCACTGCTATAACATATTCCAGATGCTGTAGAAGGTCTTCCTTTTCTTGAGCCAGAATCAGGCAGTCGTCCAAGTAAGGATAGATTTGAATTCCTTGAAGCCTGAAGTAAGCTATCACTGGAGCCAGAACCTTTGTGAATACTCTGGGCAGTAGATAAGCCAAAGGGCAATGCAGAGAACTGATAATGAGAATTTCCAGCTCGAAACCGCAGATACTTCCTGCAACTTAGCCTTATAGGCACATGAAGGTAAGCTTCCTTGAGATCTAAAGTTACCATCCAGTGATCTTTGCCCAGCAGAGGTAAAAGCTGTTGTAACGTCAACATCTTGAACTTGGGAATGTCCAGAAAAGTGTTGAGGAGAGATAAATCCAAAATAGGTCTCCACGTGTTCCCCTTCTTTGGTACTAGGAACAGGCGAGAATAAAATCCTAGGCCCCTTTCTGATACAGGGACTGGCTGAATGGCCCCCATCTGGAGTAACTGAAAAACTTGCTTGTGAGCCTCTTTTCTTTGTGGAGGAGGAACGTCTGGCATGCCTTTGAAAGGGGGCATTGTATGGAAATAAAATCTGTAACCGTGGTGAATGATATCCAACACCCATTTGTCTTGAGTAATTAAATCCCAATTTTCTTTGAAAAGAGACAGTCTTCCTCCCAAAGGAGCTGCCAGACGAGAATCTACTGGCAGCTGAAAAGACAGGTCATTGGGTCTGTTTACGAAAGGACTGACCCTGCCCTCACCAGAAGTCTGAGCAGGTGAACTCCCTGTTCTAGGCCTAAAAGAACCTTGAGCCCTGCCCCTACCACGTCTAGACCTACCCCTAGACTGGGAATCATAAGCAGGATATGTCCACCCCTTAGCAGGCCAATTTCTACTAAACTTCGGTGGCTGCACCTGCAAAAAATCTTTAACAGTTTGCATAGACTTAGCTTTGTCCTCCATTTTCTTTAAAACTGCTTCCACAGGCGATCCAAACAACACATCAGACTGTAAAGGAGCATCCAAAATCCTTGTCTTAACATGCTCAGCTAAATTCTGATCCCTCAACCAGGCATGCCTGCGAAGAACAGAACTAGTAGCAGCCACCCTCGAGGAGGCCTGTACAGCATCAAAACCACATTGCAAAGAATGCTTACCCACTTGTTCAGACACATGAACCAAATCCAGCAACTCTTTACACTCAATACCTTCCGCCAAAGCATCCACCTTAGATTTCAATTGTGAAAGGAGATAATTCTGATATTTTAGCATGTGAAACTGACAATTCAACGCCTCATGGCTAGAGTGGAAGAAGTATACACTTTCTTTCCCCACCTATCCAAAGCCCTTGCCTCTTTATCAGTGGGAACAGGATTTTTAACCACAGAAGCCTTAACACCTTTAGGCCCCTGAGAAACAGTTTCTGGGTCCGCCCTAGGACTCTTAAACAAATACTTATGAGCTTCGGGCACCCTATAATACCTATCAGGTTTAACAGGAGCAGGAGGCAAAGAGTCAGGGTTCAGGGAAGCCTCTGCAAAAACATCTTCCACCACATTCAACACAGGAGGAATAGCTAAGGGCCTATGCTGGGGTAAAACAAGAATTCCCTAAGCCTTTTCCTGGAATCAGAGTAATCCTGGCCTTCCCATTTAAAGTGCTCCCTCATGGAATGCAGAGTCTCTGAAAATGAGAAATCCTCAGGAGGAGAAGCTGTAGGAGTGGAATCATCCACATCAGAATCAGAATAAGTAGGATACTCCTGCAAGTCTTCCGCAGAAGACTCTGAAGCCTCTGAACACTGTTCAAAACTATCAAACTCCGGTTCCACCCTAGGCCTCTTATCAGGAGGGGGCATAGAACCTCTAATCATAGTAATCAAATCTTCTGCCATTTTAAGCATATGTTTCTTAGGTACAGAACCCGAAATGCTAGGAGAAGCCCCCACTGAAGCTGAACTTGGCCTACCTCTCAATGAAGTTTTGGCAACAGAAGGAGAGGCTCTAACTACCTTGGGAAGAGAGGGAAGAACAGTTACCTGAGAAGCCCCCTCAGCCTGGCCTACCTCCTGAGAAGGCACATCCTGTAACAGTAAAGTTTCTGCCTGAGACTCCATGGAAACTCCTGGCAAAACCTCTGGCTCCACTGAGCCTTCTAAAGAACCGACGTCCGGGACTGCCGGTTCATCAACCCTAGGCTTCGCTGTTTTGTCCTTGCGCTTCTTGGAAGCGGCGCCGGAGCATCCGACGGCATTTTATAATTGCAACGCTTCCCAAACACTAACCTGGCACAGTCTAACCTCCTCTTAATAGTGCGTTTGTTAAACCTAGCACAAGAGCGGCAACCAACAACGTCGTGCTCAGGCCCTAAACAAGGTATACACAAGGTATGGTAATCCCTATGAGGTATCTGTTTCCCACAAGAAATACAGTTATTCACTTTTTCTGACATCCGGTTAAATACTGAGGCAAGAAAAAACCAAAATGTTCCCCAACGAGGTACTTAGCCAACTCTGTTTCGGTCTGAAACTCCGGTTTCGGAAATATTTCAGAACGCCAACCTGCACCCGCAAAACTGCTTCTGCATCGGACCATGCGGCAAAAAAGACTGAGGATATGACGTCGGTCATGCGCATTAGTACCCTGACGTACTGACGTCAGTCTAATGCGCCCTGACCGACGTCAGCCTTATACTCTGGTATTCGGGCCGACTGGACGGCGGACTATACCCAATAGTAAGGACTGCAGCAATGGGGAACGAAGAACATCTTCTTGTGGAACTCTATTCCATCCACTGTTTCTAACCGGAAGAGAAACACCATCGGCTCAACTAACTTCTCCAGCCAGTTCTTCGGCAACAGACAGAATCAGCTCTAATTAATTTGGTAAGTTCCTAAACTATATGCAACTATCTGCAGACAACGTATATTTGTCCTTTGGTTCTCGTTTCTTTGTACAGGTAAGTAGTGATCTCCACAAGGTTTTATCCAACTTCCCTGGTGCAGTCAGTGCATGTATGTGTATGAGTGTTTCTGTCTGCATGTATGTGAGTGAATGCGTGCATGAAAGCAGTATGCATGTCTGTGTGACTGCAGAATAGGCAGAGTTTGCATGCATGTGAGAAAGTGAACAGTGCAGGAGAGAATGCGGATTGCGTGCGAGAAAACAGTATGTATGGATGTCTTTGAGCATGCAGGTAAGGTTGTGCGTGTGTTTATGACTGCAGAAATCAGGGTTAATGTGTGTGCCTGAACACGAGCTACTAATGTGTGCGAGAATGCTTAGTGCATGCATGGTAGCAGTGTATATCTCTATGTGAATGCAGAAAAGGGTGTGTGTGCTTGTGTGTTTTTAGTTACCCATGCATGAGAGAATGAAGTGTGTGTGTGTAAGCAGAATGTCTGTGTGTATGAGAGAGAAGTGTGTCATGCATCCTTCCATTTACATAGAGAGCAGGGGGTTGTAGAGCTAACTGTAATAAGCCGATCGCTTACAATGCATTGATCGGCTTATTACTCTAAAGTCATTTTTTTCTTATTTTTTTATTTTTTTGGGCTTTCATTCTAGCTTAGGGGTTAGGTGCTGCCTGAAATGACCGAGCAGGGACATGTAGCAGTCACTGTAATAAGCCGATCGCTTACAAAGTAACGATCGGCTTATTACTGTGAAGTTCTTTTTTATTTTATTTAATTCTAGCCTGGAAGTTTTTAAATGGCAGAGCAGGGGGGTGTAGCAGTCACTGTAATAAGCCAATCGCTTACAAAGTAACGATCGGCTTATTACTGTGCAGTTCCTTTTATTTATTTTTTAGTTGTTTTACTTCTAAGCAATAAGTTATTGTGCTGCCTTAAATGGCAGAGCAGGTGGACGTAGCTCTCACTGTAATAAGCTGATCGCTTACAAAGTAACGATCGGCTTATTACTGTGAAGTTCTGTTTTATTGTCCCGCCTTCTTTTCAGTGGGAACTGTAAACAGTAATCTGAGTTGTTAGGTGAGCATGTATTTAGTTTGGGGTTAATTTGGTGTTAGGGCTGGGGATGTTGGGTGACTGTTGCAGGTGCTTTCATTTCAGTGCTTTCATTTTGTAGTCCCAGCTGTTTTGATTCCAAGTGTTGGCAAACCAGTTTACTGTATGATTAATCTACATTCGTCATTTAGTACACTTTTGACTAGTGAATTTGTATAATAGACTGCACTTGCATTTATTATTACTAGTAATTTATTTATAGTTTACAAAGCAGTCATTTTTGTGTTTCTGTCCTCTCCCACGTGCAAACCGAGTTGCTTCCTTAATCAAAACACAGGTGTGCTTTAGTAGTAGGGACGACTCACCTAAGACAGTTTCTTCTAATTGCTTGCTGTTTGTGGTGAGAAGAGACGTATTGCCAGTTGATTTTCCGTTGTTGCTTATGCAGTACCGACGTCGTTGTCTGCATAACGTATGACTTTGCGTTACAGAATATCTTATCATTTTATACAGTAAAAAATAATCTTTCATCCCAAGGTATGGCAAGATCACCTTGAATATTAGAACCTCTTTCTCTAACTACTGTGCCAGTTTTTTATGACTAACTCTGCAATATTGCCCGCTATTCTTTTTTACTAGCCTTCCTCCATTACTTTCAAGCTACCATGCTATGCATGTATCTAACGCATGAACTTCCCCTCCAGCTCTTCTAAACTATATTTCCATCACCTGTGTTTCTTTACTTTGTGATTTACAAAATGCTTCTCCGCACCCCACAGATTAGTGTATTTCCAATTAAACGTTTTGCTTTTGTCTAAGTATCTTGGTTCATAACAAAATTTCATATAACTTAGTGTTGTTGTATTACTTTTATGGTGTAACTTAATTGTACATTGAAGTTTGTGCCTTTTGAGAGTTGTCCGACTGTGTACAGTAAAGAGTGTTCTGGTAATTACCAGACCTTGCAGTATTTTTGTGCATTGTTTTGTTTTTTACATAGCTGCATTATCTGCAAGTAACTGAGCCAAAGAGTATGAGAACAGAATCTTGTTTGCTTTGAAGTAGTATGGGTAAATAGCAATGGAATTAATTGAAATGCTTGCATCAGACAGTTAATTATGGCTGGCTTTGTAGTAAGCTGCTACTAAAGTAGGACCCACGTTTCACAAATCAATATCATGGATTTTTTATGACAATTAGTGGGGCTTCAGTGGTCTACTGAGAAATACAATTTCCTATTTGAACATTTCTTATTATATTGACTTTCATGGGGGGGGGGGTGACCTTTGGATTAAGTATCTTGTGATAATTATTCACGGCTGAATTTTGGGTTCAGCTGTCAGTATTTTTTGGAGGCGACTATATACTGAAACTTGCATGGTAAGTTTCATGTTGTAAAGACTACTATGGTTTTGTTGCATTGCTTTGGACTTGTGCTACTTTCTGGGCACACAACTAGGATAAGGTGGAATACATGGTTTATGAAAATCCCTGCACGAGCACCACTTCCCTGATTTCCATAATTTTAATACTGTATAGTGAATGTGAAAATGACTGATGGAATAGTTTCAGAATTTAGTGCCCTGGTGTTGTAGTTTGGAATGCAGGGTCTGTTTAGTGGCTGCTGGCTGTGATGATACAGAGAGAGCAGGAGTCAAGAGTTTATGCAGGACATCCTGAAGTAAAAAGAGGATCTAATTATGCGCTGTGGTAAGGAAGGATTTGCATGTTTTGTGGGAGGCTGTAACAACTGATGCACTGTTAAAGTTTTGTTATTGTCAGATGTAAAAATGTCTATAGAAAAAAATTAAGTCACCAGTGTACTTGGAGATATTGCCTGAAAGAGAGACTGCTGTACTTGTGAATCCTCCAGTATTTTCAATGCACGTCAGGAAGATTTATGAAAGACTATCTGCACAGCAGATTTCAGCAACATGGATGTAGCAGGTACAGTTCACATAGAAGATTATGCAGGTGTATTCATGTTTCAGTACTCTGCGTAGCTGCAGTGTCAGGTGCGTAGTGGCTACTATCTTAACAAATGGGTGGTAAAGGAGACTGGGGATTGGATGACAGCATAACATCTCATAGCTGTGTCAAAGGTTAACTAGTGTAAAGTCTTAACCAGTCAGCACCCTCTGTTCACTTGCAGTCCTGGAGTTAAGAGTTGTCAGAATTACCAGTATCGTCTGAATATTTCCTGGCGTTAATGTTGAACTGGCAGATCTTTCAACATCACCTGTATATTTCCCAGATGCTTTTTATAACAGCAAAATGGTAGTTAGCCTCTGTTTCAGCATAGACTAGCAAAAATCACAAGTAGCACAGATGGTATAATGTACTGATTACCTTTTGGAATTTGTTTTTATCAGAATTATATATACTCCTGAGCACAGCACCGACCTAACTGGGATACTGAAAACACTGTTTGATTACTGACCCCACTGATTCACTATTCCTAACACCAGATTTCCATTGGTTCATGAGTAGGAATCATTCATTCATGAATTAATGATGATTCCACATGTTAATTCTCCAAAACAAAAATCTACCCTTTACACATCGGAGAAGCACAGTATCTGTAAATTCCCTCTCTAGATCTCTGTATGGGTTTAAGCATTATATAAATAACATTTTCTTAAGGATCTGCCTTTTCCTGTAAGTGTTACGACCCTTGTGTAAGTTACCCAAGAAGGTAGATGTGGAAGTTCATTCTATGTTCAGGAACATAATCTACAGTGGATGTAGCAGAGCAGGAAATATCCATCCTTTACCTGGAACAATGATCAGACCAGTGATGCTGTATTTGACCAACCCTTAGTAGAGTTAATCACTGAAGGCATCTTTGTCAGTTTGTTTGCCATCTGAAAAGCACTATGTTGTATTTATAGACTGACAGTCCTTCATCAAAGTTCTGTGGAGCCATTACAAGCCTGACCAGTAAAACCTGATTTTCTGCAATATATATAGCCAGCGTCTAGGGGCAAGAGGATGACATGGTTTTGTGTCCATACCTTGAGTATCTTGCAGATTGCCCCAGCAATAAGAGATAAAGACACTACCCTAGGTGCAAATTTGATTCCCCATCCATTGATCTAAACTACAGATGAATAGTACCAGGGAAGGGCCCTGCTTAATTTGAATAGGAAGCCTGTTCCAAAGAAGGGGGCAATCTGAGACATACATCTGTCTCTCCAACATGTTTTGTTTGGTTGCTGACTAAGTTGAGATCCCTAGATTGGTTCACCTTGGTGCTGTTTAACCTGCGGATGTGTAGCACTGCCATCAGGGCTGGATTTTGTCTTGTAAGTCAGGCATAGGTCACCCCTTAATAGTTAGGCTAAAAGCCCTATCCCCTTTATTTTGTCTCCTATCTGCATAGAGTAGGTTTACACCCAGTATATTCTTTGAGTAGCTTCCGAGGTCATTCCAGCCTGTAAGTGCCTAGTCGAGTACATACCCAATGGAGTGTTGCACTCTATTATTGCGCGGAGAGGATAGTACAGCTGGAGTAACATATCCTTGGGTCTAGATGACATACCCTTATAAGTTGTGCCACATAGAATTTCCTCACCACTGTGGACACATGGCAGTTAAAGTTTAGGTTACTGTCACACTCTACACCTTGATCTCTCACCTCTGAGTCTACTCTTACGTGTGTGCTATTGATATTGTAATTCATATGGATATTTGACTTCCCAAAAGGTATGATGATGCATTTTTTCGTATTTAGTTTTAGGCCATGTTTCTGGCACCAAACATTTGTCTGATGTAGACCTTCCTGAAGGATATCTGCATCGGGGTTTTCAGTGATTGCCCCCCCCACCAACTTGCAGTCATTGGCAAACCTTGTCATCCAGAGGCCTTCCAGTTTAGCCTTGACTTTAGAAAAAGGCTGTTCCAAATGGGAGTGGTCCCAGCACTGAGCCCTCTGGCATACCACTGGTGACTGGCTTCTTACTGGATATGGATTCACCCACTTTAATAAACATGTGCTCTGTCCATGAGTCAATTGGCTATCCATCTGGTGCTAATGGTATTTATGCCCAGTTCATAGGTTCATACTAGGCTATCTGCCCGAGGGCATTTACAAGCCTAGCCCATCGTTTTGTGGCTTACGCCACCCCTTTAGTATGGGGAACTATACCCATTATTTTGCTGTGCCTCTGTCGAGCAGTGACACTGAGGTAATCCCTGGGGTATATCTGCGATCTCCCATCCATTGGTCAAGATTTCTCTTGAACAAGGCCAGCGAGGTGCTCTGCCTCACATGTACCGGGATTTTGTTCCACAGCATAGGGAGTCTTTGGGTGATGAATCTATCCCTCCAGCACGTCCTATTAATAGCCGTGTCGAGGTTTAAGTCTCCGCCTTGTGGCTCTGATGGATCTAGATTTTTGAGGTGAAGCATATTCATCAAATCTGGGTTTGACATGGCCTTGTATGTTAGGCAAAGGTCACCTCTGAGCAAGCGGCGACTGAATAGAGCTGGAGTTCTTTCAGTCGGGCAGCATAGGACAGATTTTGAGACCCTTTATCCTTTTGGTGAGGAACTTTTGTGGCCTCTCCAGCTGCTGCAAGTGTCAGGTCAGATACATTCGAATGGGGCATTGTACTCAATCATTGGTCTGATGAGTGATGAGTAAAGGGAGACTATTACCTCCCTTGATCTAGATGAGAATCCTTCATGATAAGGTGGGCAATGTAGAAGGTCTTCCTAACTTCTTTAGCTACATGGGTGTCGAGCGACAGACTACTATCAACCTGGGTCCCCAGGTCCCTGATAACTTCTTCTGTGCTCAGTGGATTGCCACCTATTTGGTAGCTAGGGGTAACCTTGTTTTTCCCAAAGGGTATGACTATGCATTTTTGGCATTTAACTTTAGGCGTGGCTCTGGCACCAGTTATCCGTTTCTGTGAGACCCTTCTGAAGGATATCTGTGTCAGATGTGTTTTCTACTATGGCGCCCAGTTTGCAGTCATCTGCAAACTTTGTCAGCCATAACCCTCCTGTGTTTGCTTGTACTTGAAAAGTAGATGCGAACAAGAGTGGGCCCAGGACTGAGCCTGTGGGACACCACTTGTGACAGGCTTTGAGTCTGACATGGCGCCAGCAACTCTGACCCTGTGGGTTCTGTCACTCAGCCAGTTTGCAACCCATCTTGTGATGTATGGGTTAACATTTAAGCTGATGAGTTTTTCAATGATACCCGAGTGGGGTATTGTATCGAAGGCCTTAGCCAGATCGAGGTAGGCTGTATGGACTGCCTTTCCCTCATCAATGGCTTTGGTGACTGTTTGAAAAAGTCAACCAAGTTTAAAAGGCATGATCTGCCTTTGACAAAGCCAAACTGGGTTGGATCCAAAGTCTGCAAATTCCTATGTCTTTATTTATGAGGTCCATTATGATCCTCTCCATGGCTTTGCAGATAAGGCTTGTCAAGCTAATGGGCGGTAATTTCCAGGGTCGGTGGAGGCACCGCCTTTGTGAAGTGGGACCACAGTTGCAGTGCGCCACTCCTGGAGTGTATCCAGAGGTGAGACTGATTAAACAGCTGTCCTAGCTGTGGGTTTAATTCCTCATTGAGTTCGTGGAGCACACAGCCGGGGACACCATCAGGTCCCATGGATGCTGTGTTTTTGCTTTGGAGAGAGCAGTTCTCACTTGGGCTGGAGATGTTTGGGGGCTGCAATCGTTTGGTATAGATATCTCTCCTTTTTGGGGGAGGGGAGAAGTTTGCACTGAACCTGTCAGCCAGTATGTTGGCAATGTCTGTAGGATCAGTAATCTTCACATCATTTTGAACTAGTTCTGAGCATATCTGGGAGTTTCCTCCTAGGTTTCTAACATAGCTAAAGAAGGCCTTATGATTGTCTTTGAGTCTTTAGCTATTTTTCTCTCAAATTTGCTTTGGATGATTTTATGAGAGCTCTTAGTTTTTACTTATAGTGATCAAGGGTGTCTTACCTTTTAAGGATTTTGCTCTATCTTGTAGTAGCTTCCTCCTTTGTTGTAGAGTTTGTTTATGGCTGGGGTCCACCAGACTGGACGCTTGCCTTTGGTACAAAGAGTCTTTGTTTTGCTTGGGATTGCCTTATCCATGCAGTCCTGCAGGTGCTGGTAGAAGGCATTTGTAAGTGATTCAGCGGCTTGAGTACTGTTTTCCGCCGGCTCTGGGGCCTTAAAGGAGACCACACTAGTCTTTAGAAGTGTGAAGTCGGCTTTGAGACGTTCTTTACTCTGCTCTTTTTATTTCAGGTGGGGGTGGGATGAGGACCTCCAGCGAGATTAGTTTGTGATCTGATCTCACCAGTGAGGGTATACTTCCGGTGTTGAACATTGTGCTCCCATGTTCGTGATGATGAGATCAAGTATGTTATCTCCTCTTGTGGGGATGGTGACTAGTTGTTCCATGGCATTTGAGTTTATGAATTCCAGGAACTTTTGGGCTAGGGTGTTTGGGCTTGAGTAGTGTTCCCAGTCTATATTAGGGTAATTGAAGTCACCTAGTATGATGGTGTTTGGTGATATATTTATCCCTCTAGTGTTTTCAGGAAGGCCATGTGAGGTTCCTGAGTTTGTGAGGGTGGCCTGTAACATGCTACAATTTGCAGAGCAGTCTTGCCTACGGTTAATTGCACCTGGATGGTCTCCGATGCATCGTGCGTTGCCACCAGTCTTGAGGTGTGGGTGTCCTTGATGAATATGGACACCCCTCCTTTCTTGGTATTGTCCGGATTTTGGGGCGGGCATGATATGAGGTAAAACCT
The DNA here is from genome assembly GCF_019279795.1 of Protopterus annectens. Taxonomy (NCBI): domain Eukaryota; kingdom Metazoa; phylum Chordata; order Ceratodontiformes; family Protopteridae; genus Protopterus; species Protopterus annectens. The sequence continues at coordinate 230,147,316 of NC_056727.1, forward strand.
GATAGCTGGGGTGCTCTCAGGAGCCTTGAACCAGGTTTCTGTCACAGCACAGACATCGATGTTCTCCATACTGAGAAGGGCCTCGAGTGCGTGCATTTTGAGATTTAGACTTCTGGCATTGAGCAGCATTACCCTTAGTTTTTCCTTTTTGTGTTCTAGGGTGGTAGGTTTAGAATTTGAGCCTTGCCTAAAAAGGCACTATGGGGTGGCAAGAGCCTTTGCCAATATCCGGAATCCCAGGGGTGACAGGTGCAAGCCGTCCCTTGCGAAGCAGCGTGGCTTGTCCAGCATGTCATCCCAGGCAGACAGATACTGGATCCCCTTTGACACCAGTGTTTAAGCCAATTGTTAAAGCTGATCATCTTATCTCTGTATTGTGGCATCATTCTTGGTGAAGGTAGGATACTGCTCAAGGTCAGGGTCATACCTGCCTGGGCTACATAACCAGAGAGCTCCTCAATGTCTCTTTTCATGTAGTCCAAGGAGGTACGTCTCAGGTCGTTTACACCAGCGTGGACAATGACAGAGTCATATTTGTACCTGCTGTTGAGAGACCTGAGTGCTTGCGTTATGTGGCGGATTCTAGTGCCCGACAGGCAGCTTACTGTGACCTTCTCCTTACTCAGTCTGGTGGGCGGGCGTCAGTGTGTCTGACTATGGAGTCACCAATGACTAGTGTGTCTGGCATTGTGTTTGGCCTTAAGGGCTGTGACTGTTTGACACTCTGACTGTGAGGTCTATGTGTTGCAGGTGTTGTGTTCTGAGGTGGTGGTTGTTTGGGTGTCTGCTTTGGTGGCCTCTGCTGTTTTGGTAGATTTTTGATCAGAGCCTCCGAGTATGTCTTTGTGTGTTTATGTGTATGATTTGAGGTTGTAATGGTACTATGTGAGACTGGGTCTATAGTGTGTGTGGTAACCTTCTCCTCCTGACTGGTCTTGCCAGTCCTATGTTGAGAGAGCTCAGCCTCCAGTTTGGCCGTATAGTTGCATCTCTCGCATGTATTTGTGTTTTGTGGGAGGAGGAGAGGGTTGTCTGTGTACATGAGGCAATTGTAACATTGCCTCAATATTCCCAGGTTCACCAGCTGAGCAGGAGAGGACACTAGCAACTGATCCCTCGACATGCTAGAAGGATAGACAAAAAACTTTAAAAAATATTCCGAGGGACGTGGGTGACCGAGAAATGGGGTGTTGCCTTTTTGGGGTACTATCTATGACAAGAGTGCCGTATCAAGGTAATAAGTACTGTAGGAGCAAGTGCTAGGTTTAACAGAGAGAATAGTCTACTTGGAGTCAAGTAGAGATGATCTTTTTAGTTATAGGATACGCTGATTTGATCAGTAGTATAGTTCAAGGAAGGTAGTTTTAAGGGAAAATTTGAAGAGTGGACTTTAGGTAGCCCGAATAGTTTATACCTGCTTAACCGGCGCTGCCCTAGTGTGCAACAGTGGCAGCTCCGCGCTAATTCGCGCAAATCCGCGCCAAAGCGTTTGTGCATTTATTTATAATACCCCAATGGGAAATTGTCATATGACTTGGGCAGATCGAAGTAGGCATTATGTACTGTTTTACTGTCATCTATGGCCTTGGTAACTTCTCAAACAAGTCCACCAGGTTAGATTGGGTAGGCATGACCTGCCCATGATAAAGCCAACTTGGTTTGGGTCCAGTATGTGGTGGTCTCTTACCTGGCCTTGCATGTAAGAGGAGTCAAACTTGTGGGCATGTAATTTCCCAAGTGAGTTGATGTTCCCCATTTATTTTTTTATATTTGTTGACCGGGAGTGTCCGACTGGACGTAGGTCCATTTTCAGTGGAGGCCTGGGGAGAAAAGCTCCACAGTTACAATAAACAGACAGTAGTTACACTGGATTACAAAGCGATTAACAATTTACATAGCAATTACTTACAAAATATTTACAGATGAAGAACATAGTCCATCAGTAGACAAAGTACAGTTGTGTACACCTACCATAAATGTAGATGTTAGAGTGTCTTCACTGTTGCAGTCATAACTGTAGGGGTGATCCTGCCGGCAGGCAGCCCGAGGTCGGCCAGAATTCCAAAGTCTGGGTCCGGCGTCGACTGTACCAGCAAGTACCCTGACGTCAGAACGCAGAGGTATAAAGCTGACAGCCGACGCCATCTTCTCCAGCCTTTCTTGCCCCAGATGTCAGGAGCCCACAAAAAAACAGTGTCCAAAAAGGAACACAAATACACCTCAAAAGAAGCAAAAGAGAAAGCAAACAAAAATAAGAGGGGACTGGACGGAGGGAAACACCGACTGCAACAGTGAAGACACTCGAACATCTATATTTATGGTAGGTGTACACAACTGTACTATGTTCTTCATGTTTCACTGTTGCAGTCATAACTGTAGGGTAGAATCCCAAAGCTGTGAATGAGAGTCTGCTAGTTGCAGTAGTGCACTGAATTAGATCAGACCATGCACAGGAATAAAGGCAAAAATCATACTAAGCAAAGCCGTTGTATGTATGAAGTATGTACTGCAAACCAAAAATACACTGAGCCTATATAATTAGCAGTAACAAGTTTCTGTAGACACTCTTGCCCAGTCACTGAGAAGGCATTCATTGTTAGACATGAGCTTGATAAGCAAGTGGGTGGTGACATGGCACAGGAATCACAATGTTCAAAATCCTGTGTTGCAGTTATTGCCTGTAACAGTGTTTCTAGTCCAAGCCTTTGTGTAGTGTGCTCCCTGTCACCTGTGCAGATGATGAAGGCTGGTGCCCTTGACACACTGTAACTTGTGTGAACATGTACTAAAGTCTGATGCACAGTGTGAGAGTAACATTATGCAGCTGTTACAAATTTGATGCCAAAGGGGTTTCTGTGATGTAATACATGTATGTTGGGTAACAGTCAGTAATTTGTAGGGCTTACACACATTTATAAAAAGGGGAGAGCACTATGACATGTGCCTTTGGATATCAGGTGGCAATATTTAGGAGAACTTGGAGTAAGCTGTGCAATATTGCCAAAAGGGCACAAAGCACTGCCTGGTACAGTGACTTGTAATAGTGTAGACAGGAAAATTATGGAGTCAAAATTGTCAGTCTGTACTCATGAAACTGATAGTAGTATTACTTCTGTGTGCTTTACTGCCTGACTTGACAAGTTTAATTACTGCAACTGCAAATTGGATGCTGCAATACTTCTTTTAGTGAAGGGTGTAAACCCTCTTACGTTATGTTTTCTGTGAACTGCACATCTCTTTTGTTGTTTTAAAGATGCAGAAGTCAAATTATTAATGTGAAAAATATGAATAACTGTCTGGCTGAGTAGTGTCTACTGCCAATTAACTGCTCAATATTTGATCAGTGTAGCAGTAAGATTTGAAATAAGCACAAAGAAAGGCAGGGACAGCCTCAAAATAAATTTAGTAATATGGAAAAAGGACTAAAGAATTGCTAAATAGTATCAGCTAAATTAGAGATGATCATATTAAGCTCCCAAAGTGCCTCAGTTATCTGCATTATGCAAGTGATACATACATGCACATATTAATTAGTAGCCCACTGCAAAAAAAATTCACTGCATGGAGTATAGAAAACAGTGAGTTTTCAGTACATGCTTTTACTGTGCCAGCATCATAGACACAGGTTTGCAGTCTACTGTTTGTGGAGATGATGCTAATGTCAGTGAAAATACAGAAACAACATGTCACTAGGCTGATGTTCCTCAAAGAGATTTTAAAACATACATAAGTGAACATAATAATGTCTGGTAGAAATAAGGAGGAAATAAAAATAGTGTAGACAATGAAATAATCAAAAGTTATCCTGCACTGTTTTACGAAATTTATTTTGAAATTGTTTACATAAATCTTTCTGCTGCTGCCTAACAAATGATTCTGCAGGCAGAGGGGAAGACATTTGAAATGGCACTCCCTTCCTTTCAATTCTGAGCTGTAAGATGCAGTGGCAGTTTTCACACCTCTGCAGTAGTGTGGGAGGAGGGGACTTTCAATTCAAGCAGGACTACAAAAGAACACTTAGAACAAAGGCATCCAATTTAGCTACAACTCTGTCTGCTGCTAGATAACTTCAAATTATACTGTAAAGCAAGCTCTGATCTAAACACAAATGAGGGTGATTAGCAACAGAAAAGAAGCAGGCCTTACACAGAAGGAATCCAAACTGACAATGAGTCACAGATTTCCCATTATATGTCAATGGCATGGGAAATCACTGTTACTTCCTTATGTCTGGCATGAGTCACAGAAAGGAGACTTGAAATGCTTTATGGGAAAGAGAAAGGCTTGAAGGAGAAGAAGATCACGTTGATATAGCAAGCCCCATCAGTAGCCATGTTGTGGTAAACTAGCTAAAATTACTAATAAAGCATTTAGAGTCAATTTTAGGTGTTAAAATAGGTCTGGAAACAAAGATAGACTGAAAAAAACTTCTAGGGTGGAGTGTTCCTTTACAAAATGCCTGAAGTCTGGATGAAAAGGGATGTGATGAGCATCTTTTTAATCTACTCTAGTGTTACCACGAAACTTGACACACAAAGAGGTAACCGGTTGCAAAGTGACATTTTAAACTGGGCACCATCACAAGCAGGTTTATGAAAAATTGATCCAGAAAGTACAGTTTTGTACCTACCATAAATGTAGATGTTCAAGTGCTAATACAGCTAAAGTCATAACAGATGGGTTCTCCTGCAGTCAGGCAGGTCCTCGGTCGGCCAAATTCAAAAGTCTAGGTCCGGCGTCGGTTGTCTTCGCTTCTTCCCTGACGTCAGTGCGACAGGGGTATAAAGGAACCAGCCAACGCCATTTTCTTCAGTTTTTCTTGCCCCAGATGTCAGGTGCCCCCAGAAGGAAGTCAATACATAAATCTGTATAATAATGCAGTGCAATATAATAAAAATACAGTAGTTGCAAGCAAATACATCATAAATGAATATCCCAATCAGGTTGTATGAGGATGAGTTAGCCTATAGGCCTGTCCCAAGAGGGGAAGGAGGGAGGGAAACCTGGACAGCAGCTGTATTAGCACTCTAACATCTACATTTATGGTAGGTACAAAACTGTACTATGTTCATCGTGCATACAGCTGCAGTCATAACAGATGGGTAGAATCCCAACGCTAAGAAAGGGGTGGTAGGCACTAGATGGAACTAGGAGGAGCCAAAATGCCCTGCAAGACTGCAGTGGCAAAGTCTGCTCTAGATTTGGAGTATAATGGTAGGTTGTAGTGCTTGGAGAAGGTATGCACAGAACTCCAAGTGGCTGCTTCCAAAATATCCTTGGTAGGAACTCCTCTGAGGAAGGCTGCAGAGGTGGCTGTGGCCCTGGTGGAATGAGTTCTAATGCCTGTAGGTACAGTTTTGCCATGAAAGGAATAGCAAAAGCGTATGCGGTGGGCTATCCATTTTGAGATTGTCTGTTTGGAAATTGGCTTTCCTTGAGCTCCTGCCGCATAGGACACAAAGAGCTGTTCTGATTTTCTGAAAGGCTTTGTTCTGTCCAAATAATAACGCAGTTGTCTGTGGATGTCCAAGGAATGTAGTAATCTCTCCCCTTTGTTTTGAGGATTAGGATAAAAAGTAGGCAAATGTATGGCCTGATTTAAAGCTACCCTGGATACCACTTTAGGCATAAAGGATGGGTTGGTTCGTAAGGAAACTTTGTCCTGATGGAAGATGATAAAAGGCTGGACAGCCATGAGAGCCTGTAGTTCTGAAACTCTACGAGCTGAGGTGATAGCCAGAAGGAAAGCTGTTTTCCAGGACAAACATTGCAAATCTGTTGAGGCAGCTGGCTCAAAGGGAGGCAAGGTCAAATTTTCCAGAATGAAATTAAGATCCCAAGCAGGTATTGGTTGTTTCCTTGGAGGTCTGAAATTCTTAGCCCCTCTGAGGAACTGTCTTAAGAGAGAGTGAGAGAATAAAGGTGGATCAGTGTTGTATTCTGCAGAAATGGCTGAGGCATGGATTTTGATGGAGGAGAATGAAAGTCCACTGCTTAGCAGCTCAGCCAAATATTGTAGTATTTGAGGTAAATTCAGTTTTCCAGAATCCTGGCCCTTTTTCTCATTCCAGACACAAAAACGTTTCCATTTTGCGGAGTAAGCTTTTCTGGTGGATGGCCTTCTGGCCTCCAAAATGACATCCTGCACCTCCTTGGAGAGTAGGGCCTGTTGTGATGCTAAGGAATCTTCCATGCGGCTAGATTGAGTGTTTTTAGCTGGCTGTGAAGAGTTTTGAAGCTGTGCAGTGTCAGAAGAGGCATTAGAGGCAGGGTCCATGGTGGGGAATGCGTCAGGCTCCTCAGGAGTGGGTACCAGTGTTGCCTTGGCCAGTCCGGAGCAATGAGAATCATCTTTGGTCTGTCTGCTCTGGTTTTCAATAGAACTTTGGGCAGCAGAGGAAGAGGTGGGAAGGCATAAACTATCATTGATGTCCAACTGAAAGAGACAGCGTCCACTCTCCAGGCCTTTGGATGGAAAATCCTTGAGCAGAATTTTGTCAATTGATGATTTTTGTGGGAGGCAAAGAGATCTATGTCTGGCCTTCCCCATTCTTGGATTATTTCTGTAAAAACTTTTGGTTGCAATTTCCATTCGTGTGGATCTGTCATATTCCTGCTTAGGTTGTCTGCCAGCGTGTTTTCCTTGCCTGGCAAGTACTGTGCTTGTAGTTCCATTTGTAAGTCCATGGCCATGTTCCAAAGTGACATGGCCAGTCTGCATAGGGGGTAAGAATGGGTTCCTCCCTGTTTGTTTATGTACCACATAACTGTGGTGTTGTCCGTTCTTATCAGTAGTTGACATGGTTGAAGAAGGTCCTTGAAAGCTATAATAGCATTTATTACCGCTAGCATTTCCTTTTGATTGATGTGAAGGTGCTTTTCTTTTTGGGACCATTTGCCCTGAATGCACCAATCTGTCATGTGCGCCCCCCAGGCGTAGTCCGAGGCGTCTGTTGTGATGACTTGATTTGCTTGAGGCTTGCTGAATGGAAGACCTGTGTTTGTTTGACATGCTTGAGCCCACCACAGAAATTCCTTTTGCAGACATGGAATTAGTGGTATTATTGTTTCCAAACTGTGGCTGTGTTGAGACCATATGTTTTTCAGGTACCATTGTAGTTTCCTCATATGCAGCTTTGCACATGGGATTAGTAAGATGCAAGATGCCATGAATCCCAGAGCCTGCAGAATTTTCCTTGCAGTTAGCCTGGTGCAATTTGCTAGTGTTCTGAAGTATTGAATTAGTTACCCCTGCTTCTCTGGCGTGAGGTAGGCCATCTGGGTGTTTGTGTCCAAATTGGCACCCAGGAAAATTATCTTCCAAGAGGGTATTAGCCTTGATTTCTTTTTGTTGACTGTGTATCCCAGAGAGTTCAACAACATTATTACATAAGCCAGATGTTTCAGGAGAATGTGCTTGCTGTCCACTTGGATCAGGCAGTCGTCCAAATAGGGATATATCTGTATCCCTTGAAGTCTGCAGTAGGCAATTACTGATGCCAGGCATTTCGTGAATACTCTGGGTGCAGTAGATAAGCCAAAGGGCAATGCAGAGAATTGATAATGGGTTGAACCTGCAAGAAATATGAGGTACCTTCTGCAATTTTGTCTTATTGAAACATGCAGGTTTGCCTCCTTGAGGTCCAATGTTACCAGCCAAGACTCCTTGCCCAGCATGGGAAGAAGTTGCTGTAGAGTGAGCATCTTGAATTTTGGTACAAGTAGAAATGTGTTTAGGATGGATAGGTCCAAAATAGGTCTCCAATCTTTTCCCTTCCTCGGTACCAGAAATAGCCTGGAATAAAAACCTTGACCTTGTTCGTGCGTAGGTACCACTTGAATAGCTTTCATGTTATGAGATCTGTAATTTGCCTTTGTGCCTCTGCCCTTTGATTGTGTGGCAGGTTTGGCATGCCTCTCATTTTTGGAAGGGTGTGAAAATGGAACTTGTAGCCTCTGTTTATAATGTCCAGGATCCATTTGTCTTTTGTGACAATATGCCAATTTTTTGAAAATAATGCCAGCTTTCCTCCTAAGGGGGCTGCCGTTTGAGACTTGGTTGGCATGCAAAGGGGAAAGTCATTGGGTTTGCTTTCTGAAAGATTGCGAGTTATCCTCACCACCTCTTTGTGTAGGGACTTGCCATTGTCTGCCTCTAAACGATCCTTGGGATTGTCCTCTGCCCCTCGGGCGCCTGTATCTGCCTCTCTGGGGTATGTCCGTGGCAGGAAGGGACCAGTTTTTGGAAGGCCAATTTCTACTAAAACGTGGGGGTTGTACCTGTAGAAAATCTTTCACAGTTTGCATTGATTTAGCCTTTTCCTCCATTTTCCTCAATACCTCCTCAGCATTAGCACCAAATAGTACATCCTTTTGAAGAGGGGAGTCTAGTAATTTAGCTTTAACATGATCAGGCAAGGCTTGTTCCTTGAGCCAGGCATGCCTACGTACGACTGATCCTGTAACAGCAGCTCTACATGAGGCCTCTAGAGCATCAAAACCAAATTGTAAGGTATGCTTACCCACTTGTTCTGCATTATGCATCAAATCCTGCAACTCCTTCAAGTCTGGTTGTTCAGGTTGTGACATTTTACTTTTCAATTGTGATAACAAAAACTGTTGGTATTTTAGCATATGAAACTGACAGTTTAAGGCCCTCATGGTTAAGGTAGCAGAGGTATATACCTTTTTCCCCACCTTTCTAAGGATCTGGAATCTCTCTTGGAAGGTAATGGATTTTTAGCAATGGAGGCCTCAACTCCCTTGGGGCCCTGTGAGATGGTTTCTGGGTCAGCAGCATGGCTTATCTATAGAAATTGGTGCGAGTCAGGAACCCTGTAGTACCCGTCAGGCTTAACTGGAGCTGGAGGTAGAGAGTCCGGGTTAAGACAGGCCTCCGAGTAAACATCTAGGATGTCCAAGACAGGAGGTATAGCCAGAGGCCTGTGCTGAGGTAGCAAGAGAAGTGTTCCCTTAAGGTATGCAAAGTTTCCCCAAATGAGTAATCCTCAGGGGGGGATACAGAAGGGATGGACTCCTCCGCATCAGAGTCATCAAAAGGGGAGTACGAATGTTCCTGATCATCAGAGTGCTCTGAAATAATGGAGCCCTGATCAGAGGAGGGGGAATCTTCCTCCACTCTGGGCCTTTTGTCCGGTGGGGGCTGAGAACCTCTGATAAGAGTAATTAAATCCTCAGCCATTTTAAGCATCTGTTTCTTAGGCATGGGTCCTGGAGATGGGCCCTGTGTAGCTGGTCTCTTAGAATGCATGGCTGCTTTAGACTTAGTGAAAGCCTTGATGGAGAAAGAAGAGGAAGGTCTGAAGACACCTTGAGTGGAGGTGGACCTGTCCACATTCTGAGTTTCAACGCCAAGAGTGGCTTCGGTATCTGTAGTCTGGGTGTGGGCCGAGGAGCCTGTGACCTCGGGCACAGGAGACACCGTCAAAGAAGTGTCGTCGGTAGTCAGGGGCTGCGTAGGTGCCTCGCTGAGAACCAGACCATGTGTAGTCGGCTTTGGCGTGGTGTCGGTAGAGGCCGCGGACCTCGTGTGTCGGTCCTTATCTCTGCGGTTTTTTAGACAAAACTGGAGTCGGAGTATCCGACGACATAATATAGTTAACTGCTTTCCAAAATAATGCTGGGCGAACTCCGCCCGACGCTTAATAGTGCGTTTGTTGAATGTAGCACAAAAGCGACAGACCGAGACGTCGTGGTCTGGGCCTAAACAAGGTATACAGAGGGAATGGAAATCCTTATGCGGTATTTGCTTCCCACAGGAAATACAATTATTAACTTTGTCTGACATCGGCCTGAGGCAAGAAAAGTTTCCCCAACGGGGTACTTAGCTTTTAAGAAGACTTCGGTTTCCAAATTTTCGTAATCTCAGGAGCTGGCCGACCGGCACTTGCGAACTGCTTCTGCTTCGGGCACCGCGCGGCAAGAAAGAGAAAATGGCATCGGCTGGTTCCTTTATACCCGTCGCTCTGACGTCAGTGAAGAAGCAACGACAACAGACGCTGGACCTAGACTTTGGAATTCGGCCGCCTGACGGCAGGAGAACCCATCTGTTATGACTGCAGCTGTATGCACGATGAACATCTGGTCTTCAACCATTCTCTTTCTTTGGCACTAAAAACATCCTTGAATAAAAACTTTCTCCACCTAGGAAGGAGGATCTGATTCAATCACACCCTGGGAAAGCATGTGATATATAAATGGAAAAAAAAAGTCTGGTCTAGTTAATGACAGACTACCTCCTGCAAAGGATCAACTTCCTTCCACTGCCATCTGCAACCTTGACCAATGACCTTCAGAACCCATATGTTAGAAACTATTCATTGTCAGAGAGAAGTGGAGATTCAGACTTTCTGGAAAGGAAATGGTGTTGCCAGGATGGGACAAGGTCCGTTAAGCAGTCATTTAAACATGTTCAACTATCCTTGGTTTTGGGAGGTTCCAGATTTTTTTGCAGTCACCTTGCCATTTCTTCTGGAATATCTGCTCACCTGCATTTTGAGACTTTATTCTACGTTTTTGTTAAAACTGGATAATGGATTAGAGAATCCCTTAGGAAATTTGGAAAAGAGCTAAAAAAAAAGAGAATCCCTTATCAACTTGCACTTTCATCACACCTTTGAAGGGTCAAAAACTGAATCTCTATCCAGAGGAGAATTTAAAAATCTCATTTATCATCTGGGAGTTCTGAGAATATAACCAGGCAAACCTCTTCGAAAAAAGTAGTTATGGTCTTACCATAACGATCCATCTGTGTTGCTGATCTTCATTCATTCATGACTGATGGGTCTCTGTTCAGTCCTTGGAACAGACTTGGTCAATATAACAAGCTCGCACCAGCCAAAAGTTCTCGATCCAAGATTATCCATAGTGCACTCTCCTCAGATTGAGTTTACCCTTAAGGAAAAGAAAGCGGAGGCTTTGTCTGAGCAAATGCCCTGTCATGTAACCAGGACCAAATCCGAACTTCTAAGAGTCTTTCGGAGAGGGTAGGAGGGTGCAATAGAGTGACAGAAGTCCTGGAGTTGGATCCAGAATCCATGGTCAGTGAACCAGGTAAGGCCAAAGTAAAGGGAATCAGACTTGCCTGGGCCAATAGGGTGCAATGAGGATTACTTTGCCTCTCAACCGAAGAGCCTTCTTTAGAAACTACGGTATCAGAGGAAAGGCATACAGTAGTCCCAGGGGCCAATAGTGTACTAGAGCATCCCGCGGGGGACTCCTCCCGAAGGAGGGATCATGGCAAAGTAGCTGCTGCATTTGTGGTTGGTGGGGGATGCAAATGGGTCGCAACAAGGCTGACCCAAGCAATGAAGATCTCCGCTGCTACCACTAGATTGAGGGACCACTCATGAGGCAGAAGAATACATCTGCTCAGTTTGTCATCAATTACATTGGAATTCCCGGGAATGTGTTTGCTACTAGAAAGTGGTTGGAGGCTATCGCCCACTGCCAAATACTCATGGCTTCCCAACACGAGTAGGATCTGGTTTCCCCTTGTTTGTTGATATACCAGACAGACATACCGTCAGACTGGACAGCAATTGCTCCCCAATGGGAGGGCAGAGTGGAATGCCTGCAACGCCAAAAGCACCACCCTCAGTTCTAGGGCACTGATATGCAAACTGGCCTCCACTGGGAACCAAGCGCCTTGAACTGTCTTTTCCTGAAAATGCCCCACTCTCACACCATCAGGGATGTGTCTGTGGTCACTACAGCCTTGGTCTGAAGGGATGAGAAGGGACAAAGTACAGTTTTGTACCTACCATAAATGTAGATGTTTGAAGATCCACATTGCTGCAGTCCTTACACTTGGGTAGTCCGCTGTCCTCGGTCGGCCCGAATATCAAAGTATAAGGCTGACGTCGGTCAAGGCGCATTTGACTGACATCAGGACGTCAGGGTACAAATGCGCATGACCGACGTCATATCCTCAGTCTTTTCTTGCCCCAGATGTCAGAAGACCCTAAACATAAAGGTCAAAACCAAAAGACAGCAAACAAACAACCAACCACCCTTGCACTAATTATATGTACAATATATACAATATACACAATATTTACAACCCCACCCACACAACCACCTCTAACTACAGACGGGAAGGAGGGAGGGTAAATTGGACTGCAGCAATGTGGATCTTCGAACATCTACATTTATGGTAGGTACAAAACTGTACTATGTTCTTCATCTCACATTGCTGCAGTCCTTACACTTGGGTAGAATCCTAAAGCAGAGGTAAGGGAGGATGGCCAAACTACAAGGAAACAGGAGCTGCCAAAATGCCCTGCAAAACAGCAGTGGCAAAACCAGCCCTGGATTTAGAGTAAAGTGGTAGGTGATAATGCCTAGAGAAAGTATGCACTGAACTCCAAGTAGCTGCCTCCAAAATATCCTTGGTTGCCACGCCCCTCAAAAAGGCTGTCGAAGTGGCAGTAGCCCTAGTGGAATGAGGCCTAATCCCAGCTGGAATCTCCTTGCCATGATGGGAATAACAGAAAGCAATGCAAAACCCAATCCACTTAGAAATAGTTTGTTTTGACACAGGCTTGCCCTGAGAACCCAAAGCAAAAGAAACAAACAACTGCTGAGGCTGCCTGAACCCTTTAGTTCTGTCCAAATAATATCGCAACTGCCTGTGTACATCTAAAGTGTGCAAAATCTTTTCCCCTTTATTTTGGGGATTTGCATAAAAAGTAGGCAAATGAATAGTTTGGTTTAAAGCCACACTAGAAACCACTTTAGGCATAAAGGAAGGATTAGTACGTAAAGATACCCTATCCTTATGGAAAATCAAGAAAGGCTCAACCGCCATAAGGGCCTGCAATTCAGAAACCCTTCTTGCAGAGGTAATGGCCAACAAAAAAACAGTCTTCCATGATAAATATTTCAACTCAGAAGTAGCTGCAGGCTCAAAAGGTTGTAGAGAGTGAGTTTCTCCAACACAAAATTGAGATCCCAAGCAGGAGTAGGAGCTCTTCGTGGGGGTCTTACATTCTTTGCCCCTCTAAGAAATTGCTTGAACAAAGGATGAGAAAACAATGGTGGGTCACAATCATAGAGAGCCGAAATTGTGCAGCATGAACCTTAATAGAAGAGAAAGACAAACCTTTGTCCAGTAACTCAGTAAGATATTGAAGAGCCACACTCAAATTAGGCTCAGAAACATCAAAATCTTTTGCTGCACTCCAAAATAAAAATCTCTTCCATTTATCTGTGTACACTTTCCTTGTACTAGGCCTTCTAGCTTCCAAAATAACATTCAAAACTTGCTGAGGAAGTGGAGGCCCACTATGGTTCAAAACAGAATATGCCAGGCTGTTAGGTGCAGTGAGTGAAGCTTGACATTGAGCAAATGGCTGTCCTCCTGTGACAACAGGTGTGGAATCGAAGGCAAAGGCCATGGAGGCTTCCGTACTAGACTTCTCAGTAATGGGTACCAGTGCTGTCGAGGCCAATCTGGAGCTATTAAAATCATCCTTGGCTTGTCCTGTCTGACCTTTAGAAGTACCTTTGGGAGGAGAGGCAGAAGTGGAAAGGCATACACATGAAGATTGCTCCAATTGAAAGAAAGAGCATCCATTCTCCAAGCTGTGGGATGAAACCTTTTTGTGCAAAACTTTGGCAGCTGATGGTTTAGTGGAGAAGCGAACAGATCTATGTCTGGAGTTCCCCATGACACTGTCAATTTCTGAAATACATGAGGATCCAATTTCCACTCGTGGGGATCCATAATTAGTCTGCTCAACACATCTGCTAAGAAGTTCTGTGCTCCTGGCAGAAACCTTGCCTGAAGATTGAGCTGTAAACTGAGAGCAGTCTCCCACAAAATCATTGCTTGCCTGCATAGAGGATAAGAATGCGTTCCCCCTTGCTTGTTGATGTACCACATGACAGTTGTGTTGTCTGTTAGAATCAACACCTGCCCTGGAAGAAGTAAATCCTTGAAAGCTATTAATGCAAACTGGACTGCTAACATCTCCTTCAGGTTGATATGTAGATGTTGTAGTCTGGCAGGCCACTTGTCTTGTATCCACTTTCCATTTAGATGAGCTCCCCAAGCTTTGTCTGAGGCATCTGTCGTTAAAATCTGACTCGCCTCTGGCCGGGTCACAGAGAGTCCCTTGTTTAGGTGACATTCCTGAGCCCACCACAAAAATTCCTTTTGAATGCAAGGTATTATTTGAATGACAGTGTCCAGATCCTGGCAGTGCTGTGTCCATACATTTTGAGATACCATTGCAGCTTCCTCATATGCAGTTTGGCATTGGGAAGCACCAGAATACAAGATGCCATGAACCCTAAGGCTTGAAGGACTATCCTTGCAGTCAGCCCGGACTGATGAGATAGTTGATGGAAGTAAAGGGATAGACTCTTTTGTTTGTCCGGGGTTACAAAGGCCATCTGGGATGCTGTATTCAGTCTCACACCCAGAAAGCACATGTCCTGAGAGGGTACTAGACTGGACTTTATTTCGTTCACAGAATACCCCAGGCATCTTAGCACTGCTATCACATATTCCAAATGATGAAGAAGCTCTTCCTTCCTTGAGCCAGAATCAGGCAGTCGTCCAAATAAGGATAGATCTGTATTCCTTTTAGCCTGAAGAAAGCTATCACTGGAGCCAGAACTTTCGTGAGCACTCTGGGCGCAGTAGATAAGCCAAAGGGCAATGCAGAGAACTGATAGTGAGAAGTCCCAGCTCGAAAACGCAGATACTTCCTGCAACTTAGTCTGATAGGAACATGAAGGTAAGCCTCCTTGAGATCCAAAGTTACCATCCAATGATCTTTGCCCAGCAGAGGTAAAAGCTGCTGTAACGTCAACATTTTGAACTTGGGAATGTCCAGATAAGTGTTGAGGGTAGATAAATCCAAAATTGGTCTCCATGTGTTCCCCTTCTTTGGTACTAGGAACAGGCGAGAATAAAATCCTAGGCCCACTTCTGGCATAGGGACCGGCTGTATGGCCCCTATTTGGAGTAACAGAGAAACTTGCTTGTGAGCCTCTATTCTTTGTTGAGGAGGAACGTCTGGCATGCCTTTGAAAGGAGGCAAGGTATGGAAATAAAACCTGTAACCATGGTGTATGATATCCAATACCCATCTGTCTTGGGTAATTAAACTCCAATTTTCTTTGAAAAGTGCCAACCTTCCTCCCAAAGGTGCTGCCAGACGAGAAGGCTCTGGCAGCTGAAAAGGTAGGTCATTGGGTCTGTTTACGAAAGGACTCACCCCTGCCCTCACCCGAAGACTGTGCAGGAGAACTCCCTGTTCTAGGCCTGAAAGAGCCCTGAGCTCTGCCCCTACCACGTCTAGATCTACCCCTAGACTGGGAATCATAAGAAGGATACGTCCACCCCTTAGTAGGCCAATTTCTACTAAACTTTGGAGGCTGGACCTGCAAAAAATCTTTAACAGTCTGCATAGACTTAGCCTTGTCTTCCATTTTCTTTAAAACTGCCTCAACAGGAGGACCAAACACCACGTCAGATTGTAAAGGAGCATCTAAAATCCTTGTTTTAACATGTTCAGATAAATTTTGATCCCTCAGCCAGGCGTGCCTGCGAAGAACTGACCCAGTGGCAGCCACCCTAGACGAGGCCTGTACAGCATCAAAACCACATTGCAAAGAATGCTTACCCACCTGTTCAGAAACATGTACTAAATCTTGCAACTCTTTACAATCAATACCTTCTGCCAGAGCATCAACCTTAGACTTCAATTGTGAAAGGAGATAGTTTTGGTATTTCAACATGTGAAACTGGCAATTCAAAGCCCTCATAGCAAGAGTGGAAGAAGTATAAACTTTCTTTCCCCATCTATCCAAGGCCCTGGCCTCTGTCTGCAGGAACCGGATTCTTAACAGAAGCCTTAACACCTTTAGGCCCCTGGCTAACAGTTTCTGGGTCTGCCCTAGGACTCTTAAAAAGATACTTATGAGCTTCAGGCACCCTGTAATACCTATCCGGTTTAACAGGAGCAGGAGGCAAAGAATCAGGATTAAGAGAAGCCTCTGTAAAAACATCTTCCACTACATCCAAAACAGGAGGTATAGCCAAAGGCCTATGCTGGGGTAAAAACAAAAATTCCCTAAGCCTTTTCCTGGAATCAGAGAAGTCCTGACCTTCCCACTTAAAATGCTCCCTCATGGAATGAAGAGTTTCTGAAAAAGAAAAATCCTCAGGAGGAGAAGCAGAAGAAGGAGTAGAATCATCCACATCAGAATCAGAATAAGGAGAGTACTCCTGCAGGTCTTCAGCCGAAGACTCTGAAACATCTGAAGCCTGCTCAAAACTCCCTAGCTCAGGCTCCACCCTAGGTCTCTTATCAGGAGGGGGCATAGAACCCCTAATCAAAGTAATCAAATCTTCTGCCATTTTAAGCATATGCTTCTTGGGTACAGTTCCTGAAGAGCTAGGGGTAACACCAACTGAAGCTAAACCTGGCCTGCCCCTGGGAGAAGCCTTGGAAACAGAAGGAGAGGGCCTAACCACCCTAGGCAGGGAGGGGAGTATAGTAACCTGAGAAGCCCCATCAGCCTGGCCTGCCTCCTGAGAGGCCACATCCTGCAATAACAAAGTCTCTCCCTGGGAACCCAAAGAAACCTCCGGTGGAACCACCGGCTCCACCGACACCTCTAAAGAACCGGCGTCCTGTACTGACTGTTCCTCTAGCCTAGGTTTAACTGCTTTGTCCTTGCGCTTCTTCGAAGAAGCGGGCGTCGGAGCATCCGACGGCATTTTATAATTGCACCGCTTCCCGAAGACTAACCTGGCACAATCTAATCTTCTCTTAATAGTGCGCTTATTGAATCTAGCACAAGAGCGACACCCAACAACGTCGTGCTCAGGCCCTAAACAAGGAATACACAAAGTATGGTAGTCTCTATGCGGTATCTGTTTCCCACAAGAAATACAATTATTCACTTTTTCTGACATCCGGTAAACCACTGAGGCAAGAAAAAACTAAAATATTCCCCAACGGGGTACTTAGCCAACTTTGACTCGGTCTGAAACTCCGAAATCGAACAATTTCAGAACGCCAACCGGCACTTGCAACGCTGCTTCTGCAACGGACCATGCGGCAAAAAAGACTGAGGATATGACGTCGGTCATGCGCATTTGTACCCTGACGTCCTGATGTCAGTCAAATGCGCCTTGACCGACGTCAGCCTTATACTTTGATATTCGGGCCGACCGAGGACAGCGGACTACCCAAGTGTAAGGACTGCAGCAATGTGAGATGAAGAACATCTCCATAACTCCATTTCTGGCTTCATCCACCAATAGAGATGCTGTTTGCAATGGTTCATTATGCAGATCGGATGAAACATAAGATGCGTCAATACAGACCACTGTGATGCTAGGAGCCACTGTAGTAATCTCATGTAGCCTTGTTAGAAGTACTATAGTAATCTTTGCTGACATTCATCATAGCAGTTGAAGGAAAAAATGAGCTGGGATTTAGTCCTGAGTGTATCACTGGGAGCAGAGATCTTAGTCTCTGAAGCCTGTGAAGCGGGAGGGCAACCAGGCAAGACCTTGTGTTGACTGTTGCGCCTACGAATTTTAGGCTTTGAGAAGGTACTAGTTTTTTACTTCTCTGTTTACCGAGATCCCTAAGGAGCTCGCTAGCTATAGAGTACAGTGCAAGGCATGAAGCAGTAGATGCTTAGTGAGGGCAGTAAGGAGCCAATCATCTAGATATGGAAACACTCAGAATCCCTGCAGTCTCAGGTGAGGTGTTACCACTGTCATACACTTGGTGAACACTCTGGGGGCTGACGAGAGACCAAAGGGCAGTGCTTGAAATTGGTAGAGATTGGCTCCCAGCCGGAAGTGGAGATATTTCCTGGAGCATTTGTCCAGGTGTATATGGTAATACGGATCCTGGAGATCCATAGAGCACATCCAGACAGCTTTTTCCAGAAACAGGAAGATAGACTGAACAGTGACCATCTGGAATTTAGTTTGTCTGACAAACTTGTTTACGATGCAGAGGTCCAAAACTGGCCTCAAGTCCCTGTATTTTTTGGCACTAAAAAGAACCTTGAGTAAAATCCAGATTCTATCTGGGCTGGTGGGACTAACTGGATGACTCTTTTGGAGCCTTTTTCAGATTTCTTGCGCTGCTACGTCCCTCTGACTGGGTAGAACATCAGGGATTCGTTTTTGCGGCCTCGGGTAAAGATTCAAAGGGGATGTGACAACCTCTGGTAACTGTCTGCACCTAGGAATCTGTTATGGAATGCCAGGCTAAATGGTGCAGAGAAAGTCATTCCCCAACTGCCACCAGAGACAACCAACTGGGCCGAGTGCTGGAAGGGCTGCCCAGAAAAAGAATCTCTGGACCCCTGGTTACACGGACCCCCTCTACCTCGGGGGGGGGTGGGGGGGTCCTGATGAGTTCCCTTCTCTGCCCAAGGGGGGAAAACTTGACACATGCATCACAAAAAGGTTCTTGGGATTTCCTGAACCACATCTTTCCACTTTTCTGATTCCTAGAGTAGGAACATTGGAAAAATGTATGCCCACAGACTGGGTCTTGCCGTCCTTCTCACACCTGGCTAGTTTGCCTTTAACCTTTGGACCAAAAAGAGAAGAAACGTTAACGGGAGCGTTAAAGACAGACTTGAAAGGGTCCGCAAAATTGCACAAGCACATCCAAGCGTGACGTCTCATTGCAACACCTGCACCCGCTGCTCTGGCCACCCCTTCGGTTGTACGGGAAATCAACTGCATGGACTAGTTAGATATGGATTCCAGGGTGGTAAGCTGTGAGGAAACTTTGACACATACCTTAGACACAGCTCCTGCCAAAGTTCCTGAGAATTTCATGATCAGGTCTCTTTGGAGGTGGGTAAGATGTGCCAAGTAGTTCAATGACCGAATGGCAAAGGTCGATGATGCATAAACCCGCTTCCCTAACCTGTCCATCGTCCAAGACTCCCTGTATGGAGGATGGACAGTAGGCCTCTCTTCTGAAAGTTTTCTTTGTGTCTGCTGCCACCACCATAGCGTCTACTACCAAGCCTTTGGACCAATGTGGGTGATCTTCTGTAGGGGAGTGCATTTTCTACAGTCTCCAAGGGATTGGCTCAACGGTGTCAGGAGTCTTCTAAGCGCATTGCACGATGACCTTGACTAACTCATCTGCAGGCAGAGTCACCCAGGAAGTAGAGGGTCGAGCACTGTAAGCCTGCCAGAATACAGATTCCTCAGAAGGGTTGGTGGGCTTCCAGTCACTTCTGTTTCAGCATCTCCAGTATGTCTCCAAAGGAGACATCCTCAGGGTGTGACCGTGGGGACCCTTTCCCCTCATCATAATTCATATCTTCGGTGACAGATTCTTCAGGGGAGTCAACGTGCCTCCTCTTGCATGATCTCTTACGAGGTGACTCTTCAGAGGGGGCATCTGAATAGAACCTAAGAGATGGTGCCCTGCAGTAGGGTACCTTATTGCTCCCGTGCCTGATGTCCCAGCATCGCGGACTGTCAGCTGCAAACCAGAAGGCACGTATAAGTGGCATTCCAATACTGAAGGGGCCAACTGTAAACCTTTTGAGGTGAGTGCAGTCTCCATAACCTGGAAGGCAGGCCCGCCTGAAGAGGGATGGGAGCCCAGAGCAGGAGAGCAACCTTGGAATCTGGGTTACACCCCGCTCCTACAAGCCCGCCTATAGAGAAGGAGCCATGAGAGGACTTGGAGCTGCCAGGGCAACCAGAACTGTAGACGGCGCCAAAGAAAAAACTTGGTACCGTACTAGGGGTCATGGTGTTGACAGACCAGTCACAGTCTAGAGGGCGAGTCAGCTCCGATTGAGCCCTGGACCACAGGGTAGGCTCCAGAAACATGGTAGGGTCAACCAGTGGAACTGAAGCTGGTACCAGGGTAGGTGTCTGCAAAGAGGGCTCAAAAACCTGTGGGGAGGTTGAAGGACAAATATATGGAGTCTATGAAGAAAAGTCCTCGGCTCCGGGTGGGAGGGAGGTTTTAGATCAAGTTGGGATGCCTCTGGCTGCTAGGAGCTGATCCAAAAGTCTATGTCAAGCTCCAAAAGGCTCCTGGTGGAATGGGTTAACATCCCCGATGGAGATTCAGGCCAATCAAGAAAAGGACTTAGCTGGTTTTCAACAAAGGGTCAACTGACTGAGAATATCTGGTTCCTGGCTAGTGTCTCGACCTTCAGCACCATGGTCAAAGGACTGGAAAATTGTGATTGGGGGGGGGGGGGTGACAAGTTTTAATGGAGAGACTATTTTTGGTGCAGAGAGGGTCTGTGGTACCATGGAAGGCATTGGTACCATGAGAGAAGCAGACATTGTACGTTCTGTGGTCAAGAATAGCACTGTGGACGGAGTATTAGACTCCGGTGCAGACAGGCGTCCAAGTTAGTTTAGTAATTTTGGGTTTCAGTTATGTATGAACCTGGGCCTTGCTGGTTTTTGAATCTTGAGGATGAGATGACGATGGTACTGACTGGTTCCTCGGATTCTTTTTTAGGAGGGGGTTGAGACCTCTGCCTCAGATAAAGCCTCAGAGAAAGGGTTTTTTAAAACCCCCTTCAGAATCAGTTTATTCTTATTATTAAGTTAAGGGTACTAAAGCCCTTACAGAGCTCACACGGGCGTTGAGCTTAAGTATGGTACTCCCAGTCAATATACAAGAGAGATGACCATCCAAGTTTAGTATCTTCCTGCCACATTTATCACACTGCTTGAAACCAGTAGTGCCCTTTTTGTCCGCCATTATACTAATTATCCAAACAATACAAACAGCAATGAAAAAACAGCAATTCCACAGTAGGAAAGATATACTGTCACGATAGGACAAACGCAGACATGATTTTTTTTTTTTTTTAAATTACCTACAGTGGTAAAGGAAAGGAATACTCAAATAAATAATAGAAAGCAGAAAGGAATACCAACGATGGTACACACACAAAAATAGAAGTTATGTCCTTACCATAACGTTCCATGTGGAGTGTTCATCTCGCCTTTGTTCTTACACATGGGTTCGGAGCCGATCCTCGGCTCCGTGTCAGCCGCTTGCAAGCTCTGCATCGAGAAGAAGCTCGAGACAACCTAATACCCACAATCCCCCTCTGCCTTTACCTCAGATCTAGTTTGCAAGCAAACCAGCAGTCAGAGAGAGAAACACTCATGCCAATATCACATATGCACAGAAACTAAGAGTTTATATATATACATATATATATATACATATATATACATATATATATATATATATATATATATATATATATATATATATATATATATATATACACACACACGTCAACTATATATACAACTGCAATGCAGAAGCAGAATGCCCCAGACCAGGCACCAAACTGAACGTTCTTCCTAAGGGTGGGAGGGTGGGAATGTAAGAACAAAGGCGAGATGAACACTCCACATGGAACGTTATGGTAAGGACATAACTTCTATATGTGATAGTGTTCAATCTCGCCGTTTGTTCTTACACATGGGTAGCGTCCCTAGCTCCTTGTTCCTGAGGAACTCACGGAAGGATGTTCTTGAGCACAGTGGAACCAAAGGTTGCCCTGTCCCTAGAAACCTTGTCTACCTTATAATGAGAAATGAATGTATGTGGTTTAGACCAAGTAGCAGCCGCACAAATAGCGTCTAGTGGTAGGCGAGCTGCATGAGCCAGGGATGTAGACACTGACCTTGTGGAATGTCCTTTGGGTTTGTGCAAAAGAGTTTGATCTGAAGAATCATAGACATAGATGATACAATCAGTTAACCACTTAGAAAGAGTTCTTTTAGTAACCGCCACTCCTTTTCTGTTATCAGCAAAGGCTACAAAAAGTTGATCAGATTTCCTGTGATCCTTTGTTCTATCCAAGTAAAACCTTAGTTGTCTGTGGACATCTAATTTGTGTAACATATACTCCATTTTATTGGAGTGATTCTTGAAGAAAGTGGGTAATTCAATGGACTGATTAATATTGTTAATAGAACAAACTTTAGGAAGGAAGGATGAATTAGTGCGAAGAGAAACTCTGTCAGAGTGAAAGATCAAATAAGGGTGTTTAATGGAGAGAGCTTGAAGTTCAGATACTCGCCTAGCGGATGTAATGGCTACCAAAAAAAGAGTCTTCCACGACAAAAATTTCAATGGGCAAGAGGAGGCTGGTTCAAAGGGGGGCAGCATCAACTTAGATAATAAGTTTAGACGCCAAGGTGTCGTAGGAGATCTAATTGGTGGTCTAATATGAAAAGACCCTTTTAAAAAGGCTTTACAAAGTCTGTGGGCCATAACAGGAGCCCCACATTCTTCAACATGGAAATTAGAAATGGCAGCCAATTGAACTCTTAATGTGGCAGGAGAAGCACCCTGATGGAACAATTCCGTTAAAAACTCTAAGATTTTATTCAAAGGAGCTATAACAGGGTCCACTTGTTGTGTATTTGCCCAGAATACAAAGCGCTTCCATTTACTAGTATATGTTTTAGTAGTGGAAGCTTTATGAGAAGCCACTAATATATTCTGAACTGCAGGTGAAAGAAGATCAGACCTGGCTAAGTTAGAATTGGAGCAGCCAAGCTGCTAGATGGAGGGACAAGAGCGAGGGGTGGGGAGCCCCTGACGAGTGAGTCAATAGATCTGGCTCTGGGTCCAGGATCCAGGGTCCCCGAATGCAGTGTCATGAGGAAGGGGAACCAAATTTGACGAGACCAGAATGGGGCAATGAGGATTATTGTCCTGTGTAGGTTGTTGGCTTTCTGGAGAAACTTTGTGATCAGGGGGAAGGGAGGAAATGCATACAGGAGACCCGGGGGCCAATCGTGAATCAGTGCGTCCCTGGGGACTTCCCCTGGAGGGGGTAATAGGGCAAAGTAGCTCCTGCATTTGGCGTTCATTGGAGACGCAAACAGATCGCAGGAAGGCTGGCCCCACGTGCGAAAAATCTTTTTCGCAACTGACTGTTTTAGGGACCACTCGTGCGGTAACAGTATTGCTCTGCTCAGCCTGTCGGCTATGACGTTGGATGACCCCGGGATGTGCGTTGCTATCAGAAAGTGACCCGTGGACTCCGCCCATTGCCAAATTCTCATGGCCTCTCTGCATAGCTGATAGGACTTTGTTCCCCCTTGCTTGTTTATGTACCAGACTACAGACATGTTGTCAGTCTGAACTGCAATAGTTCCCAGAGGAAGAAGGGGAGCAAAGTGTTGCAACGCTAGAAACACTGCCCTCAACTCTAGAACATTGATGTGCAGATTGTACTCTAAATTGCTCCATTCGCCTTGGACTGTCTGTCCCTGAAAGATGCCCCCCCCACCCTATCAGGGAAGCGTCCGTGGTCACCGTAGCTGTCGGTGTGGGTAGCACAAATGGTCTCCCCTTGGAAAGGTTGCAAGTCTGAAGCCACCAGTTTAGGTGTGATTTGCATGTGTTTGTTATAAGAATCTCGTGTCAGAGGTAGTTGTTGGAACGACCATTGTGCAAACAGTAGCCATTGTAGGACTCTCATGTGCAGTCTTCCCAAGGGTATTGCAATAAGAGAAGCTGACATGAGTCCCAAAACCTTCAGTACCAGTTTTGCTGGGGATTTCCTGGACAAAAGAAGAAGACGTATGTGAATCTGAAGTGAAAGTATCCTTTCTGGAGGAAGTCTTAGAATTAACTGATGTGTATCTAATTCCGCTCCTATGAATAAGATACGCTGTGATGGCTGTAAGGATTTTCCGAAGTTTACGGAAATTCCGAGGTGAACACACAGTTGAAGAGTGTAGTCTCTGGCCTGTACTAGTTGACGCTGGGTGGTGGCAGAAAGGAGCCAGTCGTCCAGATACGGAAACACCTGGAATCCTAGGCGCCTCAAGTGAGACGCTACCACTGTCATGCATTTGGTGAAGACCCTGGGGGCTGAGGTCAGACCAAAGGGCAGGGATCGAAACTGAAAGTGACTGGCACCCAGCCGGAAGCGCAAATGATCTCTGGATGCCCTGGCCATTTTGATGTGGTAGTATGCATCCTTCAGATCTATTGAGCACATCCAGTCGTCCTTCTGTAAGAATGGAAGGATCGATTGAAGCGTGACCATTCGGAACTTTTCTTTCTTGACGAAGGTATTGAGGTCGCTTAGGTCCAGAATGGGCCTCCAGTCCCCTGTTTTCTTTGGAACTAAAAAGAACCTTGAGTAAGTTCCGAATCCTCTTTGGTCCGCTGGGACTGGTTGGATGACTCTTTTCTAGCAGCTTTGAAATTTCTATAGCTGCTGGCTCTCGCAGATGGGGCGGCACATCTGGGAGTCTTTTCTTTGGAATGGGATAGGATAGAAAAGGTATATTGTAACCTCTGGTAACCACGCTTTTTACCCACTTGTCTGTAGTTATGTTTTGCCAGGCCTGAGGGTATAAAGCTAAGCGACCCCCGACTGCCTCCAGAGCAGGACAGTCGGGCCTCCTCTCAGGACTGCTGGAAAGGTTTACCACGGAGTGTATCCCTGTCACCTTGATTCTGCGGACCCCTCTGCCGCCAGGGCGGCGTCTTCCACCTCTGCCCCCTCCTCTGCCTCTAGAAGGGGCATCACCCTGTGTGCCTGGGAAAGATCCTTGGGGTTTTCGAAACCACATTTTGCCACCACGTTGCCCTTTGGGGTACGGTCTGGATGGGGTGGAAAAACGGACTCCGACAGCAGACAGAGTCTTTCCCTCCTGCTCACACAGGGTAAGGGTCTCCTTTACTTTGGGGCCAAAAAGAGTGGCACCGTCAAATGGGGCGTTAGTAAAGGAAGACTTGAAGGCTTCCGCAAATGAACATAAGCGCATCCAGGATTGTCTGCGAAGAGCAATCGCTGAAGCTGCTGCCCTACTCGAACCTTCGGCTGCGTAAGATATCAGCCTCATGGACGAGTTCACAATGGATGTAAAGGTATTAAGTTGCGCTGTCACTTTCTCTGAGACAGCAGCATCTGTAGTACCCTGGAGGGTATCTCCCAACTCTTTGACTAGATCCCTCTGTAGTCGTGTAGTGGGTCAAATAGTTCAGGGATCGCATGGAAAAAGCCGCTGAACTAAAAATGCGCTTCCCATACCTGTCCATCGTCCTAGAATCTTTATTAGGGGGATGGACAGATGAGGAAGATTCCGACATCTCCTTTTTCGTGGC